>NW_027189227.1:520628-530628 GCF_040958095.1 Procambarus clarkii | reverse complement strand
GAAATAGGACGAAAAGCGTCTTTCTTTCACAGCATGATGAGGTGTGCTAGGGGCTCGTTTGTCAAATATTAGGGGGACTCCCGGTTTGCCTCCTGCCTTCTCATTCGGGGGGCAGTGGCGGGCGTCGTTCCCCAGAGCAGGCCAAAGCGCATCGTTGAGCCTGCCAAAGAGCAGAATATGGAGGCCGCAACAGCTACTCGCCCGATGGATGTTATTCCGACCCTCGCGCAGGAGTGGCGACAGTACACATATCAGGACTGCCGCCGCAATGTGCGTTCGACTTGTCGATGTATCTGGTATTCTTGCGATTCACATACCGACACGCAGTTAGCTGCGGTCTTCATCGACCCACGAGCCAAGTGATCCACCGTTAAGAGTTGTATATGTTTTTATTAAGGCCTGTCGGCCGTCTATCACTCCATCATAGGAGGACGTAATGTATGGGGGGTTTGATAGGGCTGGTAAGAGCCCGACTTTGGTTAGAAGACACATAAAATGCTTTTTTTTCTCTCTCCCCTTTTTCCTCCTCTGCCGCACACGTACATTTACGTTTACAGTAGAGTGAAGGCGGGGAGGGAGGGGCCCACTGGGAAGCGTGTCAAGGAAAACCCAGCACTAGACGCCGCCAGAGTAGCAGGCGCCGGCCCTGTCAACGAGAGGAGCAGTAGCGTCTTCGCCTGCTGCTTTCTCTCTATGGTGTGGGTGCCGGAAGCCACTGAGCGACCGGGGACAAGGAAGAAAGATGTCGGTGACGGGTGTCGCGAGCCCCAACAGACGACTCTAAAGCAGTATACGGCGCTAGGACTGTGACCTGCGCCGGTCGGACTGACTGACATGTCATGTCAGTCCGACATCACAGACCTGTTATTGTCTCACAGTGGGTGTTGATCTCCCCGCCGTTTATCCGCTTTCTCCTTTCCCACGGCAATTGGGTGCGGCTCCCAAGGCTACCCTTGCCTTCTTCGCATTGAAGAATACTCGAACGACGACGACGAGCCGATGGTTGCAGCTCTCGCGTCACAAACTGTAATGATCCTTCCGCAGGTTCACCTACGGAAACCTTGTTACGACTTTTACTTCCTCTAAATGATCAAGTTTGGACATCTTTCCGTCAGCTCGAGGCGAGAACCCCTTGCGCCGAGACGCGAGGGGTAGAACATCCAAGAGCGCCAGTCCGAAGGCCTCACTAAATCATTCAATCGGTAGTAGCGACGGGCGGTGTGTACAAAGGGCAGGGACGTAATCAGCGCAAGCTGATGACTTGCACTTACTGGGAATTCCTCGTTCATGGGAAACAATTGCAAGCCCCAATCCCTATCATGAAGGGGATTGAACGGGTTACCCGCTCCTCTCGGAGGGGGAGAACACGTTGATCTCTTCAGTGTAGCGCGCGTGCGGCCCAGAACATCTAAGGGCATCACAGACCTGTTATTGCTCAATCTCGTGCGGCTAGAATTGCCGCTAATCCCTCTAAGAAGAAGTTGCGAACTGGACACCAATTGCTGGAGATCCGTCGACTAGTTAATAGGCCAGAGTCTCGTTCGTTATCGGAATTAACCAGACAAATCGCTCCACCAACTAAGAACGGCCATGCACCACCACCCACCGAATCGAGAAAGAGCTCTCAATCTGTCAATCCTTCCGGTGTCTGGGCCTGGTGAGGTTCCCCGTGTTGAGTCAAATTAAGCCGCAGGCTCCACTCCTGGTGGTGCCCTTCCGTCAATTCCTTTAAGTTTCAGCTTTGCAACCATACTTCCCCCGGAACCCAAAGACTTTGGTTTCCCGGAAGCTGCCCGCCGGGTCATGGGAATAACGCCGGCGGATCGCTAGTTGGCATCGTTTATGGTTAGAACTAGGGCGGTATCTGATCGCCTTCGAACCTCTAACTTTCGTTCTTGATTAATGAAAACATCCTTGGCAAATGCTTTCGCAGTAGTTCGTCTTGCGACGGTCCAAGAATTTCACCTCTAGCGTCGCAGTACGAATGCCCCCGCCTGTTCCTATTAGTCATTACCTCAGGTTCCGAAAACCAACAAAATAGAACCGAGGTCCTATTCCATTATTCCATGCATAGACATTCAGGCCATTAAAGTAGCCTGCTCTGAGCACTCTAATTTTTTCAAAGTAAACGTGCCGGCCACTCGGGACACTCGATGAAGAGCACCCCGTGCGAGCCGGCGGGGCTAGTTAGCTGTTCGGAGCGTGACAGTAAGCACCAGGCGGTGTACCGTCAGTCCGGAACTGAGATCCAACTACGAGCTTTTTAACCGCAACAACTTTAATATACGCTATTGGAGCTGGAATTACCGCGGCTGCTGGCACCAGACTTGCCCTCCAATAGATCCTCGTTAAAGGATTTAAAGTGTACTCATTCCGATTGCGAGGCCTCGGATGAGTCTCGCATCGTTATTTTTCGTCACTACCTCCCCGTGCCGGGAGTGGGTAATTTGCGTGCCTGCTGCCTTCCTTAGATGTGGTAGCCGTTTCTCAGGCTCCCTCTCCGGAATCGAACCCTGATTCCCCGTTACCCGTTATAGCCATTGTAGGCGCATAACCTACAATCGAAAGCTGATAAGGCAGACACTTGAAGGATGCGGCGCCGGTGCGGAGACCGTGCGCTCAGCAAAAAGTTATTCAGATTCACCACGGGTGGGTTAACGGACCGAGGCCCGACCAGTTTTGAACTAATAAAAGCGCTCTTCCCTTGCGGTCAGAGACGTGATGCATGTATTAGCTCTAGAATTACCACAGTTATCCAAGTAAGTGGGTTTACAGATCCAATGAAACATAGCTGATTTAATGAGCCATTCGCGGTTTCGCCTTAACTCGGCTTGTACTTACACATGCATGGCTTAATCTTTGAGACAAGCATATGACTACTGGCAGGATCAACCAGGTAGCTCAACAGTACTACGGATATATAGTACACAAGACACACACACACACACACCCCTCGCTCCCCTCGGTTTTGCGTTTTAATCCTGCTTTGCAAGTTAAATCTCACTATGGACTCTCTAGCAGCCCGACAGTATGGCGTTATGTCGATACGTTAGACGAACAGAGGCGGAGGAGAGCAGTTACTCCGCGTGGACGAACGATCATAACTACCCCGCCGAGATTACTCCTGCTCGTCATTGTCGTCATTCAACACGGCAAGCTGGAAAAACAGGAGGAGGAGCAGTAGTAAGTGAGTAGGTGGTGGTGGTGGTCTTTTCGTTTTGGTAGGGACGCGAGTCTTATTTTCCTCGGCGTCACCCCTTTTATATGAAAGGAACCGTCGGAAATGCATCCGAGGTGCCGTGTGGTTTGTCGCCTCCTCGTTGGTGGAGAGAGGCGACGCCACAGTGTTTTTGTTCAGCCTTCCCATGACATGGAAGAAGGTTGGTGCTCTGTTCCCATGCACACAGACCGATCGATAGCTGACTCGATGTGCAGTCGTAGGCTGGAGAAGTGATCGCACGGAGATCGGAAGGAATCGTCGTGACACAATACAGAGGCGCTGCTTTGAAGGCCTCTCGAGCCTCACGACGTGCGCGATTACGGGCGCTCTCGCCTAATGCTACGTATGTCTAGCAGAATGCAAGTTCGCCTCGCGCACCGGACCCGAGATGCCGCAGCGTGTGCAGTGACAGTTCTCAGTTTGCATCGAGCATCGGGATCATGCTCTTGCGGGAAGGAGGATGATGGGGGGTTGTGTGGAGAGAGAGCTGCTGCCGAAACAAACTACTCACTCCAGGGAGGAATTGAAGGCAATTCTCGAGCCACACGACATGCGCGAGTTTCGCCGACCGTCTTCGCCCACTGTTACGTATGTCTAACACATGAACAAGATCGGTCGCACGCGCACACCGGACCCCGAGGTGCCTGGGCTCTGGAACCACACGACATGTGCGAGGAGGGCCGCCTTCGCCTGCAAGTTACGTATGTCTAACAAGACGCAATGGTCGGTCGCTCACACACCGGACTCCAAATACCTCAGCCTATGTGGCATTTGCCCCGCGACAGACAGGCAGGTTCCCCATTGGCGCCGGTGAACGAGAAGCAGTTCGCAACCGCACCGGAACCCAGAACCTGTGATCCAATCCCGCGACAGGCAAAACACCGTCTGGTTCCCCAATTACTCCGGTATACGTCTGCGGCAAACAGTTCGCTACCGCACCGGAACCGAGAACCAGCACCCTAACAGTGGGGGAAGAGAAAGGAGCCCACGCACCAAAACAATGGAATACATTTGCTCCTTCTCTCTGGCGACAACGAGACACAATGTCGCCAAGACGCCGGTAGTAGGTTCAGCCAGCCACCGAGTCTCCCCCTTTATATAGCTATATCTAACGTCCATGGAAGGCCATCTCGGACCACACGACATGCGCGAGTTTCGCCGACCGTCTTCGCCCACTGTTACGTATGTCTAACACATGAACAAGATCGGTCGCACGCGCACACCGGACCCGAGATGCCTGGCTCTGGAACCACACGACATGTGCAAGGAGGGCCGCCTTCGCCTAATGTTACGTATGTCTAACAGAACGCAATGGTCGGTCACTCACACACCGGACTCCAAATACCTCAGCCTATGTGGCATTTGCCCCGCGACAGACAGGCAGGTTCCCCATTGGCGCCGGTGAACGAGAAGCAGTTCGCAACCGCACCGGAACCCAGAACCTGTGATCCAATCCCGCGACAGGCAAAACACCGTCTGGTTCCCCAATTACTCCGGTATACGTCTGCGGCAAACAGTTCGCTACCGCACCGGAACCGAGAACCAGCGCCCTAACAGTGGGGGAAGAGAAAGGAGCCCACGTACCAAAACAATGGAATACATTTGCTCCTTCTCTCTGGCGACAACGAGACACAATGTCGCCAAGACGCCGGTAGTTGTCAGCCAGCCACCGAGTCTCCCCCTTTATATAGCTATATCTAATGTGCATGGAAGGCCATCTCGGACCACACGACATGCGCGAGTTTCGCCGACCGTCTTCGCCCACTGTTACGTATGTCTAACACATGAACAAGATCGGTCGCACGCGCACACCGGACCCGAGATGCCTGGCTCTGGAACCACACGACATGTGCAAGGAGGGCCGCCTTCGCCTAATGTTACGTATGTCTAACAGAACGCAATGGTCGGTCACTCACACACCGGACTCCAAATACCTCGGCATATGTACCCCGCGACAGGTAAAAGGCTGGTTCCCCATTTACTCCGGTAAACGTCTGCGGCAAACAGTTCGCTACCGCACCGGAACCGAGAACCAGCACCGTGGAATGGGGGAAGGGAAAGTAGCCAACGCACCAAAACAATGGAAAACATTTGCTCCTTCCCTCTGGCAACAACGAGACTTAGAATGTCGCCAAGACGCAGGTAGTTGTCAGTAGTCTCCCTCGCATGGTCCCCTAAGACAGCAGGTTACCCACGAGAAAGGTGCCACAGACACCAGGTCTCCCCTATATATATCGAATGGGTCAAGGTGATGTCGTCACTTCGTGCAAATTGAGCTCAAATGGTCGCCCAGCTCTCGCTGTGCTGTGGTCTAAGCACGAAAACCCCTGATGTACCATGTCCCAGTTCTGGAAAAAGGTACACTCCGGCGCTCGATTTCGGCCAGAATGCCGAACTTGCCTCCCAATTCCTTTCAGGTCTGAGAGCCTTGAAGGACAATAGGGTTACCGGACCAGGCACTTGCAAGGGAGTCAGGGTTACGTTTCGCCGTTTCGGTACCCTCCATCCGATTTGGACGAGATTGAAAACGGAAGCACTTGGGCCGAAGGCCGACGCGGGACTCTAGTCGCCGGGCCCGGCTCTAGCCCCTGGACCCGGGTTAAGTTGTGCCGTTTCCGTACCCCTCGTCCGATTTGGACGAGATTGAAAACAGAAGCACTTGGGTCGGAGGCCGACGCGGGACTCTAGTCCCCGGGCCCGGCTCTAGCTACTGGACCCGGCTGGCAAAACGTAACTTCGGCGCCCTCCGTCCGATTTCCGCGAGACTGAAAACGCAAACGCCCAACCGGAAGCACACCGCTGGGCTTTAGTCCCTGGGTCCGGCTCTAGCTCTGGGGCCCGGCTAGCCGCTGTTAACTTCGGCGCCCGCCGTCTGATTTCGACGAGACTGAAAACGCCAGCTCTGCCGGCAAAGACGGCTACTCAACAATAGCCGATGGGCTCGGCTCTAGCTCCGGGACCCGGCTCGCCGCTGGTATCTTCGGCGCCTGCCGTCCGATTTCCGCGGGGCCGACCACCCCAGCACCCGCATCCAAAGTAGGTTACCCGGCAGTAGCCGACAAATCCGGCTCTAGCTCCTGGACCCGGCTGGCCACTGGTAAATTCGGCACCCGCCGTACGATTTCCGCGGGACTGAACACACCTTCTTCCTGCATCGGAGGAAGGTACTCGGCAATAGCCGTTGGGCCCGGCTCTAGCCACTGGACCCTGGTCTCCGGTGGTAACTTCTTCGGCGCCACCGGCCCAATTCGACCAGACCCGAGCTGACGACAGGGAGAAAGGCACACTCGCTCAGGTAACTTTGTTCGAGAACATATCCCGGCTCCCGACGACACCGGCAACGCTCGCATGCTACACGAGAAACACTGCTGGCGCGACCGCCACACACCGGGCAGGAGCAGGCCGTCACGCCAGGCCAGGCATTCTCTGTGCCGGAGCATTGCCGGAGACTGGACGAGGTCCAGCGGGTAAACGGCGGGAGTAAGCCGCTCGCCTAACAGTCCAGGTTTGCACCTCCCTCCCCCCCATCTCCGGTTTCCTCCCTGCCCTCAGCCGCCTGACAGGACTCTCTCGACGCCACACCGAGCCACAGTGGGTCGTCTCGCCATTCTCTCTTGGTGCCACACCATGGACGGATCCTAGCCCGCCTTTTGAGTTCGAATCTCCGTTTTCGGCGACCCACCTTAACACCCCCCCTCTCCTCACCCATCCAGAGCCCAACCCCACCCCCTACCCCCCCAAGTCCTCGTCTCTGCTTTTCCTTCCTGCCCTCAGCCACCTGAAAGATCTACTCGACGGTTTCACCGAGCCACAGTGAGGTCGTCTCTGAATTTCCTCACTGTCCCCAGCCGCCTCACAGCACTCTCTCGACGACGCACCCAGCCCTCAGTGGGTCGTCTCTCCGTTTCCTCCCTGTCCTCAGCCGCCTCACAGCACTCTCTCGACGACGCACCGAGCCCTCGGTGGGTCGTCTCTCCGTTTCCTCCCTGTCCTCAGCCGCCTCACAGGACTCTCTCGACGCCTCACCCTGCCACAGTGGGTCGTCTCTCCGTTCTGTCTCTGTGTCGGATCAGGGACGGATCCTAGCCCGCCGTTTGAGGTCGAATCTCCGTTTTCGGCGACCCACCTTAACACCCCCCCTCCCCTCACCCATCCAGAGCCCAACCCCACCCCCTACCCCCCCATGTCCTCGTCTCTGCTTTTCCTTCCTGCCCTCAGCCACCTGAAAGATCTACTCGACGGTTTCACCGAGCCACAGTGAGGTCGTCTCTCAATTTCCTCCCTGTCCCCAGCCGCCTCACAGCACTCTCTCGACGACGCACCCAGCCCTCAGTGGGTCGTCTCTCCGTTTCCTCCCTGTCCTCAGCCGCCTCACAGCACTCTCTCGACGACGCACCGAGCCCTCGGTGGGTCGTCTCTCCGTTTCCTCCCTGTCCTCAGCCGCCTCACAGGACTCTCTCGGCGCCTCACCCTGCCACAGTGGGTCGTCTCTCCGTTCTGTCTCTGTGTCGGATCAGGGACGGATCCTAGCCCGCCTTTTGAGTTCGAATCTCCGTTTTCGGCGACCCACCTTAACACCCCCCCTCCCCTCACCCATCCAGAGCCCAACCCCACCCCCTTCCCCCCCAAGTCCTCGTCTCTGCTTTTCCTTCCTGCCCTCAGCCACCTGAAAGATCTACTCGACGGTTTCACCGAGCCACAGTGAGGTCGTCTCTCAATTTCCTCCCTGTCCCCAGCCGCCTCACAGCACTCTCTCGACGACGCACCCAGCCCTCAGTGGGTCGTCTCTCCGTTTCCTCCCTGTCCTCAGCCGCCTCACAGCACTCTCTCGACGACGCACCGAGCCCTCGGTGGGTCGTCTCTCCGTTTCCTCCCTGTCCTCAGCCGCCCCACAGGACTCTCTCGACGCCACACCCTGCCACAGTGGGTCGTCTCTCCGTTCCGTCTCTGTGTCGGATCAGGGACGGATCCTAGCCCGCCGTTTGAGGTCGAATCTCCGTTTTCGGCGACCCACCTTAACACCCCCCCTCCCCTCACCCATCCAGAGCCCTACCCCACCCCCTACCCCCCCAAGTCCTCGCCTCTGCTTTTCCTTCCTGCCCTCAGCCACCTGAAAGATCTACTCGACGGTTTCACCGAGCCACAGTGAGGTCGTCTCTGAATTTCCTCCCTGTCCCCAGCCGCCTCACAGCACTCTCTCGACGACGCACCCAGCCCTCAGTGGGTCGTCTCTCCGTTTCCTCCCTGTCCTCAGCCGCCTCACAGCACTCTCTCGACGACGCACCGAGCCCTCGGTGGGTCGTCTCTCCGTTTCCTCCCTGTCCTCAGCCGCCCCACAGGACTCTCTCGACGCCACACCCTGCCACAGTGGGTCGTCTCTCCGTTCTGTCTCTGTGTCGGATCAGGGACGGATCCTAGCCCGCCGTTTGAGGTCGAATCTCCGTTTTCGGCGACCCACCTTAACACCCCCCCTCCCCTCACCCATCCAGAGCCCTACCCCACCCCCTACCCCCCCAAGTCCTCGCCTCTGCTTTTCCTTCCTGCCCTCAGCCACCTGAAAGATCTACTCGACGGTTTCACCGAGCCACAGTGAGGTCGTCTCTGAATTTCCTCCCTGTCCCCAGCCGCCTCACAGCACTCTCTCGACGACGCACCCAGCCCTCAGTGGGTCGTCTCTCCGTTTCCTCCCTGTCCTCAGCCGCCTCACAGCACTCTCTCGACGACGCACCGAGCCCTCGGTGGGTCGTCTCTCCGTTTCCTCCCTGTCCTCAGCCGCCTCACAGGACTCTCTCGACGCCTCACCCTGCCACAGTGGGTCGTCTCTCCGTTCTGTCTCTGTGTCGGATCAGGGACGGATCCTAGCCCGCCGTTTGAGGTCGAATCTCCGTTTTCGGCGACCCACCTTAACACCCCCCCTCCCCTCACCCATCCAGAGCCCAACCCCACCCCCTACCCCCCCAAGTCCTCGTCTCTGCTTTTCCTTCCTGCCCTCAGCCACCTGAAAGATCTACTCGACGGTTTCACCGAGCCACAGTGAGGTCGTCTCTGAATTTCCTCCCTGTCCCCAGCCGCCTCACAGCACTCTCTCGACGACGCACCCAGCCCTCAGTGGGTCGTCTCTCCGTTTCCTCCCAGTCCTCAGCCGCCTCACAGCACTCTCTCGACGACGCACCGAGCCCTCGGTGGGTCGTCTCTCCGTTTCCTCCCTGTGCTCATCCGCCTCACAGGACTCTCTCGACGCCTCACCCTGCCACAGTGGGTCGTCTCTCCGTTCTGTCTCTGTGTCGGATCAGGGACGGATCCTAGCCCGCCATTTGAGGTCGAATCTCCGTTTTCGGCGACCCACCTTAACACCCCCCCTCCCCTCACCCATCCAGAGCCCAACCCCACCCCCTACCCCCCCCAAGTCCTCGTCTCTGCTTTTCCTTCCTGCCCTCAGCCACCTGAAAGATCTACTCGACGGTTTCACCGAGCCACAGTGAGGTCGTCTCTCAATTTCCTCCCTGTCCCCAGCCGCCTCACAGCACTCTCTCGACGACGCACCCAGCCCTCAGTGGGGTCGTCTCTCCGTTTCCTCCCTGCCCTCAGCCGCCTCACAGGACTCTCTCGACGCCGCACCGAGCCCTCAGTGGGTCGTCTCTCCGTTTCCTCCCTGTGCTCATCCGCCTCACAGGACTCTCTCGACGCCTCACCCTGCCACAGTGGGTCGTCTCTCCGTTCTGTCTCTGTGTCGGATCAGGGACGGATCCTAGCCCGCCATTTGAGGTCGAATCTCCGTTT
>NW_027189227.1:478128-513128 GCF_040958095.1 Procambarus clarkii | reverse complement strand
TATAAAGTCAAAATATTACTAAACTATATGGGTTTTTAGTACAAAACAGAAACAAAGAAAACGGGAAATATTGCCTAAGGCATAGAAACAAAGAAAACGGGAAATATTGCCTAAAGCAGCAATATGACAGAAACAAAGAGAAACGAGAAACAAAGAAAACGGGAAATATTGCCTAAAGCATAGTAACAAAGAAAACGGGAAATATTGCATAAAGCATCAATATGACAGAAACAAAGAAAAACGAGAAACAAAGAAAACGGGAAATATTGCCTAAAGCATAGAAACAAAGAAAACGGGAAATATTGCCTAAAGCATCAATATTTGGTTTAAATCACATAAGGGAAAGTTAAATGACAAACGTCCAAATATTGCCAAATTCGATGATTTTAAGTTTAAAACAAAATACTAGATAACTTGCTAAAAGTTATCGACTGTAGCTTCGAGACGAGTTTCGTGTTATTTAGATAATTAAAAAGCATATGAAAATGACGTTTCCAATACAAATGATAAAAAAACAATTTCTTCAACAGTTTTTATTATAGAGTTTCTGATATTAAACTATATGCAATAAAAATTGGATTTCTCCCCTCATCAATCACTGTATTAACGAAGTACAAATAATTAAATCATCAAGCGGAGCTTCGTGTAATTAGATCATTAAAGAAGCATATGAAAATGACTTTTCTAATACAATTGATAAAAATAACAGTGTTTTCAATATAATTTTCTATAGAGTTCATGATTTTAAGCTTATACTACTTAAAGGAGATGTACACGTAAAACCAGCTTTAATCCGGCTAAAACGTCGATATATGCAATAAAAATTGGATTTCTCTCCTTATCAATATCTTACTCTCTGTCTTATACATATAGGTAAATCATCAAGCACAGCTTCATGGTTTCTAGATCATTAAGGAAGCATATGAAAATGACGTTTCCAATACAAATGATGAAAATATCTATGTGAAATCTATAGAGTTTACTATGGAGTTCATGATTTTAAGTTTTCATTATAAAGTCAAAATATTACTAAACTATATGGGTTTTTAGTACAAAACAGAAACAAAGAAAACGGGAAATATTGCCTAAAGCATAGAAACAAAGAAAACGGGAAATATTGCCTAAAGCATCAATATGACATAAACAAAGAAAAACGAGAAACAAAGAAAACGGGAAATATTGCCTAAAGCATAGAAACAAAGAAAACGGGAAATATTGCCTAAAGCATCAATATGACATAAACAAAGAAAAACGAGAAACAAAGAAAACGGGAAATATTGCCTAAAGCATAGAAACAAAGAAAACGGGAAATATTGCCTAAAGCATCAATATGACATAAACAAAGAAAAACGAGAAACAAAGAAAACGGGAAATATTGCCTAAAGCATAGAAACAAAGAAAACGGGAAATATTGCCTAAAGCATCAATATTTGGTTTAAATCACATAAGGGAAAGTTAAATGACAAACGTCCAAATATTGCCAAATTCGATGATTTTAAGTTTAAAACAAAATACTAGATAACTTGCTAAAAGTTATCGACCGTAGCTTCGAGACGAGTTTCGTGTTATTTAGATAATTAAAAAGCATATGAAAATGACGTTTCCAATACAAATGATAAAAATAACAATTTCTTCAACAGTTTTTACTATAGAGTTTCTGATATTAAACTATATGCAATAAAAATTGGATTTCTCCCCTCATCAATCACTGTATTAACGAAGTACAAATAATTAAATCATCAAGCGGAGCTTCGTGTAATTAGATCATTAAAGAAGCATAAGAAAATGACTTTTCTAATACAAATGATAAAAATAACAGTGTTTTCAATATAATTTTCTATAGAGTTCATGATTTTAAGCTTATACTACTTAAAGGAGATGTACACGTAAAACCAGCTTTAATCCGGCTAAAACGTCGATATATGCAATGAAAATTGGATTTCTCTCCTTATCAATATCTTACTCTCTGTCTTATACATATAGGTAAATCATCAAGCACAGCTTCATGGTTTCTAGATCATTAAGGAAGCATATGAAAATGACGTTTCCAATACAAATGATGAAAATATCTATGTGAAATCTATAGAGTTTACTATGGAGTTCATGATTTTAAGTTTTTATTATAAAGTCAAAATATTACTAAACTATATGGGTTTTTAGTACAAAACAGAAACAAAGAAAACGGGAAATATTGCCTAAAGCATAGAACAAAGAAAACGGGAAATATTGCCTAAAGCATCAATATGACAGAAACAAAGAGAAACGAGAAACAAAGAAAACGGGAAATATTGCCTAAAGCATAGTAACAAAGAAAACGGGAAATATTGCATAAAGCATCAATATGACAGAAACAAAGAAAAACGAGAAACAAAGAAAACGGGAAATATTGCCTAAAGCATAGAAACAAAGAAAACGGGAAATATTGCCTAAAGCATCAATATTTGGTTTAAATCACATAAGGGAAAGTTAAATGACAAACGTCCAAATATTGCCAAATTCGATGATTTTAAGTTTAAAACAAAATACTAGATAACTTGCTAAAAGTTATCGACTGTAGCTTCGAGACGAGTTTCGTGTTATTTAGATAATTAAAAAGCATATGAAAATGACGTTTCCAATACAAATGATAAAAAAACAATTTCTTCAACAGTTTTTATTATAGAGTTTCTGATATTAAACTATATGCAATAAAAATTGGATTTCTCCCCTCATCAATCACTGTATTAACGAAGTACAAATAATTAAATCATCAAGCGGAGCTTCGTGTAATTAGATCATTAAAGAAGCATATGAAAATGACTTTTCTAATACAATTGATAAAAATAACAGTGTTTTCAATATAATTTTCTATAGAGTTCATGATTTTAAGCTTATACTACTTAAAGGAGATGTACACGTAAAACCAGCTTTAATCCGGCTAAAACGTCGATATATGCAATAAAAATTGGATTTCTCTCCTTATCAATATCTTACTCTCTGTCTTATACATATAGGTAAATCATCAAGCACAGCTTCATGGTTTCTAGATCATTAAGGAAGCATATGAAAATGACGTTTCCAATACAAATGATGAAAATATCTATGTGAAATCTATAGAGTTTACTATGGAGTTCATGATTTTAAGTTTTCATTATAAAGTCAAAATATTACTAAACTATATGGGTTTTTAGTACAAAACAGAAACAAAGAAAACGGGAAATATTGCCTAAAGCATAGAAACAAAGAAAACGGGAAATATTGCCTAAAGCATCAATATGACATAAACAAAGAAAAACGAGAAACAAAGAAAACGGGAAATATTGCCTAAAGCATAGAAACAAAGAAAACGGGAAATATTGCCTAAAGCATCAATATGACATAAACAAAGAAAAACGAGAAACAAAGAAAACGGGAAATATTGCCTAAAGCATAGAAACAAAGAAAACGGGAAATATTGCCTAAAGCATCAATATGACATAAACAAAGAAAAACGAGAAACAAAGAAAACGGGAAATATTGCCTAAAGCATAGAAACAAAGAAAACGGGAAATATTGCCTAAAGCATCAATATTTGGTTTAAATCACATAAGGGAAAGTTAAATGACAAACGTCCAAATATTGCCAAATTCGATGATTTTAAGTTTAAAACAAAATACTAGATAACTTGCTAAAAGTTATCGACTGTAGCTTCGAGACGAGTTTCGTGTTATTTAGATAATTAAAAAGCATATGAAAATGACGTTTCCAATACAAATGATAAAAAAACAATTTCTTCAACAGTTTTTATTATAGAGTTTCTGATATTAAACTATATGCAATAAAAATTGGATTTCTCCCCTCATCAATCACTGTATTAACGAAGTACAAATAATTAAATCATCAAGCGGAGCTTCGTGTAATTAGATCATTAAAGAAGCATATGAAAATGACTTTTCTAATACAATTGATAAAAATAACAGTGTTTTCAATATAATTTTCTATAGAGTTCATGATTTTAAGCTTATACTACTTAAAGGAGATGTACACGTAAAACCAGCTTTAATCCGGCTAAAACGTCGATATATGCAATAAAAATTGGATTTCTCTCCTTATCAATATCTTACTCTCTGTCTTATACATATAGGTAAATCATCAAGCACAGCTTCATGGTTTCTAGATCATTAAGGAAGCATATGAAAATGACGTTTCCAATACAAATGATGAAAATATCTATGTGAAATCTATAGAGTTTACTATGGAGTTCATGATTTTAAGTTTTCATTATAAAGTCAAAATATTACTAAACTATATGGGTTTTTAGTACAAAACAGAAACAAAGAAAACGGGAAATATTGCCTAAAGCATAGAAACAAAGAAAACGGGAAATATTGCCTAAAGCATCAATATGACATAAACAAAGAAAAACGAGAAACAAAGAAAACGGGAAATATTGCCTAAAGCATAGAAACAAAGAAAACGGGAAATATTGCCTAAAGCATCAATATGACATAAACAAAGAAAAACGAGAAACAAAGAAAACGGGAAATATTGCCTAAAGCATAGAAACAAAGAAAACGGGAAATATTGCCTAAAGCATCAATATGACATAAACAAAGAAAAACGAGAAACAAAGAAAACGGGAAATATTGCCTAAAGCATAGAAACAAAGAAAACGGGAAATATTGCCTAAAGCATCAATATTTGGTTTAAATCACATAAGGGAAAGTTAAATGACAAACGTCCAAATATTGCCAAATTCGATGATTTTAAGTTTAAAACAAAATACTAGATAACTTGCTAAAAGTTATCGACCGTAGCTTCGAGACGAGTTTCGTGTTATTTAGATAATTAAAAAGCATATGAAAATGACGTTTCCAATACAAATGATAAAAATAACAATTTCTTCAACAGTTTTTACTATAGAGTTTCTGATATTAAACTATATGCAATAAAAATTGGATTTCTCCCCTCATCAATCACTGTATTAACGAAGTACAAATAATTAAATCATCAAGCGGAGCTTCGTGTAATTAGATCATTAAAGAAGCATAAGAAAATGACTTTTCTAATACAAATGATAAAAATAACAGTGTTTTCAATATAATTTTCTATAGAGTTCATGATTTTAAGCTTATACTACTTAAAGGAGATGTACACGTAAAACCAGCTTTAATCCGGCTAAAACGTGGATATATGCAATGAAAATTGGATTTCTCTCCTTATCAATATCTTATTCTCTGTCTTATACATATAGGTAAATCATCAAGCACAGCTTCATGGTTTCTAGATCATTAAGGAAGCATATGAAAATGACGTTTCCAATACAAATGATGAAAATATCTATGTGAAATCTATAGAGTTTACTATGGAGTTCATGATTTTAAGTTTTTATTATAAAGTCAAAATATTACTAAACTATATGGGTTTTTAGTACAAAACAGAAACAAAGAAAACGGGAAATATTGCCTAAAGCATAGAACAAAGAAAACGGGAAATATTGCCTAAAGCATCAATATGACAGAAACAAAGAGAAACGAGAAACAAAGAAAACGGGAAATATTGCCTAAAGCATAGTAACAAAGAAAACGGGAAATATTGCATAAAGCATCAATATGACAGAAACAAAGAAAAACGAGAAACAAAGAAAACGGGAAATATTGCCTAAAGCATAGAAACAAAGAAAACGGGAAATATTGCCTAAAGCATCAATATTTGGTTTAAATCACATAAGGGAAAGTTAAATGACAAACGTCCAAATATTGCCAAATTCGATGATTTTAAGTTTAAAACAAAATACTAGATAACTTGCTAAAAGTTATCGACCGTAGCTTCGAGACGAGTTTCGTGTTATTTAGATAATTAAAAAGCATATGAAAATGACGTTTCCAATACAAATGATAAAAAAACAATTTCTTCAACAGTTTTTATTATAGAGTTTCTGATATTAAACTATATGCAATAAAAATTGGATTTCTCCCCTCATCAATCACTGTATTAACGAAGTACAAATAATTAAATCATCAAGCGGAGCTTCGTGTAATTAGATCATTAAAGAAGCATATGAAAATGACTTTTCTAATACAATTGATAAAAATAACAGTGTTTTCAATATAATTTTCTATAGAGTTCATGATTTTAAGCTTATACTACTTAAAGGAGATGTACACGTAAAACCAGCTTTAATCCGGCTAAAACGTCGATATATGCAATAAAAATTGGATTTCTCTCCTTATCACTATCTTACTCTCTGTCTTATACATATAGGTAAATCATCAAGCGTTACTAGATCATTAAGGAAGCATATGAAAATGACGTTTCCAATACAAATGATGAAAATATCTATGTGAAATCTATAGAGTTTACTATGGAGTTCATGATTTTAAGTTTTTATTATAAAGTCAAAATATTACTAAACTATATGGGTTTTTAGTACAAAACAGAAACAAAGAAAACGGGAAATATTGCCTAAAGCGTAGAAACAAAGAAAACGGGAAATATTGCCTAAAGCATCAATATGACAGAAACAAAGAAAAACGAGAAACAAAGAAAACGGGAAATATTGCCTAAAGCATAGTAACAAAGAAAACGGGGAATATTGCCTAAAGCATCAATATGACAGAAACAAAGAAAAACGAGAAATAAAGAAAACGGGAAATATTGCCTAAAGCATAGAAACAAAGAAAAAGGAAAATATTGCCTAAAGCATCAATATTTGGTTTAAATCACATAAGGGAAAGTTAAATGACAAACGTCCAAATATTGCCAAATTCGATGATTTTAAGTTTAAAACAAAATACTAGATAACTTGCTAAAAGTTATCGACCGTAGCTTCGAGACGAGTTTCGTGTTATTTAGATAATTAAAAAGCATATGAAAATGACGTTTCCAATACAAATGATAAAAATAACAATTTCTTCAACAGTTTTTACTATAGAGTTTCTGATATTAAACTATATGCAATAAAAATAGGATTTCTCCCCTCATCAATCACTGTATTAACGAAGTACAAATAATTAAATCATCAAGCGGAGCTTCGTGTAATTAGATCATTAAAGAAGCATATGAAAATGACTTTTCTAATACAAATGATAAAAATAACAGTGTTTTCAATATAATTTTCTATAGAGTTCATGATTTTAAGCTTATACTACTTAAAGGAGATGTACACGTAAAACCAGCTTTAATCCGGCTAAAACGTCGATATATGCAATAAAAATTGGATTTCTCTCCTTATCACTATCTTACTCTCTGTCTTATACATATAGGTAAATCATCAAGCGTTTCTAGATCATTAAGGAAGCATATGAAAATGACGTTTCCAATACATATGATGAAAATATCTATGTGAAATCTATAGAGTTTACTATGGAGTTCATGATTTTAAGTTTTTATTATAAAGTCAAAATATTACTAAACTATATGGGTTTTTAGTACAAAACAGAAACAAAGAAAACGGGAAATATTGCCTAAAGCGTAGAAACAAAGAAAACGGGAAATATTGCCTAAAGCATCAATATGACAGAAACAAAGAAAAACGAGAAACAAAGAAAACGGGAAATATTGCCTAAAGCATAGTAACAAAGAAAACGGGAAATATTGCCTAAAGCATCAATATGACAGAAACAAAGAAAAACGAGAAATAAAGAAAACGGGAAATATTGCCTAAAGCATAGAAACAAAGAAAAAGGAAAATATTGCCTAAAGCATCAATATTTGGTTTAAATCACATAAGGGAAAGTTAAATGACAAACGTCCAAATATTGCCAAATTCGATGATTTTAAGTTTAAAACAAAATACTAGATAACTTGCTAAAAGTTATCGACCGTAGCTTCGAGACGAGTTTCGTGTTATTTAGATAATTAAAAAGCATATGAAAATGACGTTTCCAATACAAATGATAAAAATAACAATTTCTTCAACAGTTTTTACTATAGAGTTTCTGATATTAAACTATATGCAATAAAAATAGGATTTCTCCCCTCATCAATCACTGTATTAACGAAGTACAAATAATTAAATCATCAAGCGGAGCTTCGTGTAATTAGATCATTAAAGAAGCATATGAAAATGACTTTTCTAATACAAATGATAAAAATAACAGTGTTTTCAATATAATTTTCTATAGAGTTCATGATTTTAAGCTTATACTACTTAAAGGAGATGTACACGTAAAACCAGCTTTAATCCGGCTAAAACGTCGATATATGCAATAAAAATTGGATTTCTCTCCTTATCACTATCTTACTCTCTGTCTTATACATATAGGTAAATCATCAAGCGTTTCTAGATCATTAAGGAAGCATATGAAAATGACGTTTCCAATACATATGATGAAAATATCTATGTGAAATCTATAGAGTTTACTATGGAGTTCATCATTTTAAGTTTTTATTATAAAGTCAAAATATTACTAAACTATATGGGTTTTTAGTACAAAACAGAAACAAAGAAAACGGGAAATATTGCCTAAAGCATAGAAACAAAGAAAACGGGAAATATTCCCTAAAGCATCAATATGACAGAAACAAAGAAAAACGAGAAACAAAGAAAACGGGAAATATTGCCTAAAGCATAGAAACAAAGAAAACCGGAAATATTGCCTAAAGCATCAATATGACATAAACAAAGAAAAACGAGAAACAAAGAAAACGGGAAATATTGCCTAAAGCATAGAAACAAAGAAAACGGGAAATATTGCCTAAAGCATCAATATTTGGTTTAAATCACATAAGGGAAAGTTAAATGACAAACGTCCAAATATTGCCAAATTCGATGATTTTAAGTTTAAAACAAAATACTAGATAACTTGCTAAAAGTTATCGACCGTAGCTTCGAGACGAGTTTCGTGTTATTTAGATAATTAAAAAGCATATGAAAATGACGTTTCCAATACAAATGATATAAATAACAATTTCTTCAACAGTTTTTACTCTAGAGTTTCTGATATTAAACTATATGCAATAAAAATTGGATTTTTCCCCTCATCAATCACTGTATTAACGAAGTACAAATAATTAAATCATCAAGCGGAGCTTCGTGTAATTAGATCATTAAAGAAGCATATGAAAATGACTTATCTAATACAAATGATAAAAATAACAGTGTTTTCAATATAATTTTCTATAGAGTTCATGATTTTAAGCTTATACTACTTAAAGGAGATGTACACGTAAAACCAGCTTTAATCCGGCTAAAACGTCGATATATGCAATAAAAATTGGATTTCTCTCCTTATCACTATCTTACTCTCTGTCTTATACATATAGGTAAATCATCAAGCGTTACTAGATCATTAAGGAAGCATATGAAAATGACGTTTCCAATACAAATGATGAAAATATCTATGTGAAATCTATAGAGTTTACTATGGAGTTCATGATTTTAAGTTTTTATTATAAAGTCAAAATATTACTAAACTATATGGGTTTTTAGTACAAAACAGAAACAAAGAAAACGGGAAATATTGCCTAAAGCGTAGAAACAAAGAAAACGGGAAATATTGCCTAAAGCATCAATATGACAGAAACAAAGAAAAACGAGAAACAAAGAAAACGGGAAATATTGCCTAAAGCATAGTAACAAAGAAAACGGGAAATATTGCCTAAAGCATCAATATGACAGAAACAAAGAAAAACGAGAAATAAAGAAAACGGGAAATATTGCCTAAAGCATAGAAACAAAGAAAAAGGAAAATATTGCCTAAAGCATCAATATTTGGTTTAAATCACATAAGGGAAAGTTAAATGACAAACGTCCAAATATTGCCAAATTCGATGATTTTAAGTTTAAAACAAAATACTAGATAACTTGCTAAAAGTTATCGACCGTAGCTTCGAGACGAGTTTCGTGTTATTTAGATAATTAAAAAGCATATGAAAATGACGTTTCCAATACAAATGATAAAAATAACAATTTCTTCAACAGTTTTTACTATAGAGTTTCTGATATTAAACTATATGCAATAAAAATAGGATTTCTCCCCTCATCAATCACTGTATTAACGAAGTACAAATAATTAAATCATCAAGCGGAGCTTCGTGTAATTAGATCATTAAAGAAGCATATGAAAATGACTTTTCTAATACAAATGATAAAAATAACAGTGTTTTCAATATAATTTTCTATAGAGTTCATGATTTTAAGCTTATACTACTTAAAGGAGATGTACACGTAAAACCAGCTTTAATCCGGCTAAAACGTCGATATATGCAATAAAAATTGGATTTCTCTCCTTATCACTATCTTACTCTCTGTCTTATACATATAGGTAAATCATCAAGCGTTTCTAGATCATTAAGGAAGCATATGAAAATGACGTTTCCAATACATATGATGAAAATATCTATGTGAAATCTATAGAGTTTACTATGGAGTTCATCATTTTAAGTTTTTATTATAAAGTCAAAATATTACTAAACTATATGGGTTTTTAGTACAAAACAGAAACAAAGAAAACGGGAAATATTGCCTAAAGCATAGAAACAAAGAAAACGGGAAATATTCCCTAAAGCATCAATATGACAGAAACAAAGAAAAACGAGAAACAAAGAAAACGGGAAATATTGCCTAAAGCATAGAAACAAAGAAAACCGGAAATATTGCCTAAAGCATCAATATGACATAAACAAAGAAAAACGAGAAACAAAGAAAACGGGAAATATTGCCTAAAGCATAGAAACAAAGAAAACGGGAAATATTGCCTAAAGCATCAATATTTGGTTTAAATCACATAAGGGAAAGTTAAATGACAAACGTCCAAATATTGCCAAATTCGATGATTTTAAGTTTAAAACAAAATACTAGATAACTTGCTAAAAGTTATCGACCGTAGCTTCGAGACGAGTTTCGTGTTATTTAGATAATTAAAAAGCATATGAAAATGACGTTTCCAATACAAATGATATAAATAACAATTTCTTCAACAGTTTTTACTCTAGAGTTTCTGATATTAAACTATATGCAATAAAAATTGGATTTTTCCCCTCATCAATCACTGTATTAACGAAGTACAAATAATTAAATCATCAAGCGGAGCTTCGTGTAATTAGATCATTAAAGAAGCATATGAAAATGACTTATCTAATACAAATGATAAAAATAACAGTGTTTTCAATATAATTTTCTATAGAGTTCATGATTTTAAGCTTATACTACTTAAAGGAGATGTACACGTAAAACCAGCTTTAATCCGGCTAAAACGTCGATATATGCAATAAAAATTGGATTTCTCTCCTTATCACTATCTTACTCTCTGTCTTATACATATAGGTAAATCATCAAGCGTTACTAGATCATTAAGGAAGCATATGAAAATGACGTTTCCAATACAAATGATGAAAATATCTATGTGAAATCTATAGAGTTTACTATGGAGTTCATGATTTTAAGTTTTTATTATAAAGTCAAAATATTACTAAACTATATGGGTTTTTAGTACAAAACAGAAACAAAGAAAACGGGAAATATTGCCTAAAGCGTAGAAACAAAGAAAACGGGAAATATTGCCTAAAGCATCAATATGACAGAAACAAAGAAAAACGAGAAACAAAGAAAACGGGAAATATTGCCTAAAGCATAGTAACAAAGAAAACGGGAAATATTGCCTAAAGCATCAATATGACAGAAACAAAGAAAAACGAGAAATAAAGAAAACGGGAAATATTGCCTAAAGCATAGAAACAAAGAAAAAGGAAAATATTGCCTAAAGCATCAATATTTGGTTTAAATCACATAAGGGAAAGTTAAATGACAAACGTCCAAATATTGCCAAATTCGATGATTTTAAGTTTAAAACAAAATACTAGATAACTTGCTAAAAGTTATCGACCGTAGCTTCGAGACGAGTTTCGTGTTATTTAGATAATTAAAAAGCATATGAAAATGACGTTTCCAATACAAATGATAAAAATAACAATTTCTTCAACAGTTTTTACTATAGAGTTTCTGATATTAAACTATATGCAATAAAAATAGGATTTCTCCCCTCATCAATCACTGTATTAACGAAGTACAAATAATTAAATCATCAAGCGGAGCTTCGTGTAATTAGATCATTAAAGAAGCATATGAAAATGACTTTTCTAATACAAATGATAAAAATAACAGTGTTTTCAATATAATTTTCTATAGAGTTCATGATTTTAAGCTTAAACTACTTAAAGGAGATGTACACGTAAAACCAGCTTTAATCCGGCTAAAACGTCGATATATGCAATAAAAATTGGATTTCTCTCCTTATCACTATCTTACTCTCTGTCTTATACATATAGGTAAATCATCAAGCGTTTCTAGATCATTAAGGAAGCATATGAAAATGACGTTTCCAATACATATGATGAAAATATCTATGTGAAATCTATAGAGTTTACTATGGAGTTCATGATTTTAAGTTTTTATTATAAAGTCAAAATATTACTAAACTATATGGGTTTTTAGTACAAAACAGAAACAAAGAAAACGGGAAATATTGCCTAAAGCATAGAAACAAAGAAAACGGGAAATATTCCCTAAAGCATCAATATGACAGAAACAAAGAAAAACGAGAAACAAAGAAAACGGGAAATATTGCCTAAAGCATAGAAACAAAGAAAACCGGAAATATTGCCTAAAGCATCAATATGACATAAACAAAGAAAAACGAGAAACAAAGAAAACGGGAAATATTGCCTAAAGCATAGAAACAAAGATAACGGGAAATATTGCCTAAAGCATCAATATTTGGTTTAAATCACATAAGGGAAAGTTAAATGACAAACGTCCAAATATTGCCAAATTCGATGATTTTAAGTTTAAAACAAAATACTAGATAACTTGCTAAAAGTTATCGACCGTAGCTTCGAGACGAGTTTCGTGTTATTTAGATAATTAAAAAGCATATGAAAATGACGTTTCCAATACAAATGATATAAATAACAATTTCTTCAACAGTTTTTACTCTAGAGTTTCTGATATTAAACTATATGCAATAAAAATTGGATTTTTCCCCTCATCAATCACTGTATTAACGAAGTACAAATAATTAAATCATCAAGCGGAGCTTCGTGTAATTAGATCATTAAAGAAGCATATGAAAATGACTTTTCTAATACAAATGATAAAAATAACAGTGTTTTCAATATAATTTTCTATAGAGTTCATGATTTTAGGCTTATACTACTTAAAGGAGATGTACACGTAAAACCAGCTTTAATCCGGCTAAAACGTCGATATATGCAATAAAAATTGGATTTCTCTCCTTATCAATATCTTACTCTCTGTCTTATACATATAGGTAAATCATCAAGCACAGCTTCATGGTTTCTAGATCATTAAGGAAGCATATGAAAATGACGTTTCCAATACAAATGATGAAAATATCTATGTGAAATCTATAGAGTTTACTATGGAGTTCATGATTTTACGTTTTTATTATAAAGTCAAAATATTACTAAACTATATGGGTTTTTAGTACAAAACAGAAACAAAGAAAACGGGAAATATTGCCTAAAGCATCAATATGACAGAAACAAAGAAAAACGAGAAACAAAGAAAACGGGAAATATTGCCTAAAGCATAGTAACAAAGAAAACGGGAAATATTGCCTAAAGCATCAATATGACAGAAACAAAGAAAAACGAGAAATAAAGAAAACGGGAAATATTGCCTAAAGCATAGAAACAAAGAAAAAGGGAAATATTGCCTAAAGCATCAATATTTGGTTTAAATCATATAAGGGAAAGTTAAATGACAAACGTCCAAATATTGCCAAATTCGATGATTTTAAGTTTAAAACAAAATACTAGATAACTTGCTAAAAGTTATCGACCGTAGCTTCGAGACGAGTTTCGTGTTATTTAGATAATTAAAAAGCATATGAAAATGACGTTTCCAATACAAATGATAAAAATAACAATTTCTTCAACAGTTTTTACTATAGAGTTTCTGATATTAAACTATATGCAATAAAAATAGGATTTCTCCCCTCATCAATCACTGTATTAACGAAGTACAAATAATTAAATCATCAAGCGGAGCTTCGTGTAATTAGATCATTAAAGAAGCATATGAAAATGACTTTTCTAATACAAATGATAAAAATAACAGTGTTTTCAATATAATTTTCTATAGAGTTCATGATTTTAAGCTTATACTACTTAAAGGAGATGTACACGTAAAACCAGCTTTAATCCGGCTAAAACGTCGATATATGGAATAAAAATTGGATTTCTCTCCTTATCACTATCTTACTCTCTGTCTTATACATATAGGTAAATCATCAAGCGTTTCTAGATCATTAAGGAAGCATATGAAAATGACGTTTCCAATACATATGATGAAAATATCTATGTGAAATCTATAGAGTTTACTATGGAGTTCATGATTTTAAGTTTTTATTATAAAGTCAAAATATTACTAAACTATATGGGTTTTTAGTACAAAACAGAAACAAAGAAAACGGGAAATATTGCCTAAAGCATAGAAACAAAGAAAACGGGAAATATTCCCTAAAGCATCAATATGACAGAAACAAAGAAAAACGAGAAACAAAGAAAACGGGAAATATTGCCTAAAGCATAGAAACAAAGAAAACGGGAAATATTGCCTAAAGCATCAAAATGACATAAACAAAGAAAAACGAGAAACAAAGAAAACGGGAAATATTGCCTAAAGCATAGAAACAAAGAAAACGGGAAATATTGCCTAAAGCATCAATATTTGGTTTAAATCACATAAGGGAAAGTTAAATGACAAACGTCCAAATATTGCCAAATTCGATGATTTTAAGTTTAAAACAAAATACTAGATAACTTGCTAAAAGTTATCGACCGTAGCTTCGAGACGAGTTTCGTGTTATTTAGATAATTAAAAAGCATATGAAAATGACGTTTCCAATACAAATGATAAAAATAACAATTTCTTCAACAGTTTTTACTCTAGAGTTTCTGATATTAAACTATATGCAATAAAAATTGGATTTTTCCCCTCATCAATCACTGTATTAACGAAGTACAAATAATTAAATCATCAAGCGGAGCTTCGTGTAATTAGATCATTAAAGAAGCATATGAAAATGACTTTTCTAATACAAATGATAAAAATAACAGTGTTTTCAATATAATTTTCTATAGAGTTCATGATTTTAAGCTTATACTACTTAAAGGAGATGTACACGTAAAACCAGCTTTAATCCGGCTAAAACGTCGATATATGCAATAAAAATTGGATTTCTCTCCTTATCAATATCTTACTCTCTGTCTTATACATATAGGTAAATCATCAAGCACAGCTTCATGGTTTCTAGATCATTAAGGAAGCATATGAAAATGACGTTTCCAATACAAATGATGAAAATATCTATGTGAAATTTATAGAGTTTACTATGGAGTTCATGATTTTAAGTTTTCATTATAAAGTCAAAATATTACTAAACTATATGGGTTTTTAGTACAAAACAGAAACAAAGAAAACGGGAAATATTGCCTAAAGCATAGAAACAAAGAAAACGGGAAATATTGCCTAAAGCATCAATATGACAGAAACAAAGAAAAACGAGAAACAAAGAAAACGGGAAATATTGCCTAAAGCATAGAAACAAAGAAAACGGGAAATATTGCCTAAAGCATCAATATTTGGTTTAAATCACATAAGGGAAAGTTAAATGACAAACGTCCAAATATTGCCAAATTCGATGATTTTAAGTTTAAAACAAAATACTAGATAACTTGCTAAAAGTTATCGACCGTAGCTTCGAGACGAGTTTCGTGTTATTTAGATAATTAAAAAGCATATGAAAATGACGTTTCTAATACAAATGATAAAAATAACAATTTCTTCAACAGTTTTTACTCTAGAGTTTCTGATATTAAACTATATGCAATAAAAATTGGATTTTTCCCCTCATCAATCTCTGTATTAACGAAGTACAAATAATTAAATCATCAAGCGGAGCTTCGTGTAATTAGATCATTAAAGAAGCATATGAAAATGACTTTTCTAATACAAATGATAAAAATAACAGTGTTTTCAATATAATTTTCTGTAGAGTTCATGATTTTAAGCTTATACTACTTAAAGGAGATGTACACGTAAAACCAGCTTTAATCCGGCTAAAACGTCGATATATGCAATAAAAATTGGATTTCTCTCCTTATCAATATCTTACTCTCTGTCTTATACATATAGGTAAATCATCAAGCACAGCTTCATGGTTTCTAGATCATTAAGGAAGCATATGAAAATGACGTTTCCAATACAAATGATGAAAATATCTATGTGAAATCTATAGAGTTTACTATGGAGATCATGATTTTAAGTTTTCATTATAAAGTCAAAATATTACTAAACTATATGGGTTTTTAGTACAAAACAGAAACAAAGAAAACGGGAAATATTGCCTAAAGCATAGAAACAAAGAAAACGGGAAATATTGCCTAAAGCATCAATATGACAGAAACAAAGAAAAACGAGAAACAAAGAAAACGGGAAATATTGCCTAAAGCATAGAAACAAAGAAAACGGGAAATATTGCCTAAAGCATGGTAACAAAGAAAACGGGAAATATTGCATAAAGCATCAATATGACAGAAACAAAGAAAAACGAGAAACAAAGAAAACGAGAAATATTGCCTAAAGCATAGAAACAAAGAAAACGGGAAATATTGCCTAAAGCATCAATATTTGGTTTAAATCACATAAGGGAAAGTTAAATGACAAACGTCCAAATATTGCCAAATTCGATGATTTTAAGTTTAAAACAAAATACTAGATAACTTGCTGAAAGTTATCGACCGTAGCTTCGAGACGAGTTTCGTGTTATTTAGATAATTAAAAAGCATATGAAAATGACGTTTCCAATACAAATGATAAAAATAACAATTTCTTCAACAGTTTTTACTATAGAGTTTCTGATATTAAACTATCAGAGCCGCGATCCGCTCCGAGGACATTATCAGGTGGGGAGTTTGACTGGGGCGGTACATCTGTCAAATGATAACACAGGTGTTCTAAGGCCAGTTCAGCGTGGACAGAAACCTCGCGTAGAGCAAAAGGGCAAATGCTTGATCCTGATTTTCTGTACGAATACGGACTGCGAAAGCAAGGCCTATCGATCCTTTTGACTTTAGGAGTTTTAAGCAAGAGGTGTCAGAAAAGTTACTACAGGGATAACTGGCTTGTGGCGGCCAAGCGTTCATAGCGACGTCGCTTTTTGATCCTTCGATGTCGGCTCTTCCTATCATTGTGAAGCAGAATTCACCAAGCGTTGGATTGTTCACCCACCAATAGGGAACGTGAGCTGGGTTTAGACCGTCGTGAGATAGGTTAGTTTTACCCTACTGTTAAACTGTGTCGTTGCGACAGCAGTCCTGCTCAGTACGAGAGGAACGGTAGGTCCGGACAAATGGTTCCGTTCTTGGTCGATCGGCCAGTGGAGCGAGGCTACGTCCGTGGGATTATGCCTGAAAGACTCTAAGGCAGAATCCCGGCTGGAGATTCGATCCTTCGTTATCGAGCGGAGCATCGTGTTATTTTGATCATTAAAATGCATATGAAAATGACGTTTCCAATATAAATGATAAAAATTACTTTGATTTCAATAGAATTTCGTGTAGAGTTCATGATTATAAGGTAATATTACTTACAGGAGCTGTACATGTAAAACAGCTCTAGTACGGCTGAAACGTCGATATATGCAATAAAAATTGGATTTCTCCCCTCATCAATCACTGTATTAACGAAGTACAAATAATTAAATCATCAAGCGGAGCTTCGTGTAATTAGATCATTAAAGAAGCATATGAAAATGACTTTTCTAATACAAATGATAAAAATAACAGTGTTTTCAATATAATTTTCTATAGAGTTCATGATTTTAAGCTTATACTACTTAAAGCAGATGTACACGTAAAACCAGCTTTAATCCGGCTAAAACGTCGATATATGCAATAAAAATTGGATTTCTCTCCTTATCAATATCTTACTCTCTGTCTTAACGAAATACATATAGGTAAATCTTCAAGCACAGCTTCATGGTTTCTAGATCATTAAGGAAGCATATGAAAATGACGTTTCCAATACAAATGATGAAAATATCTATGTGAAATCTATAGAGTTTTCTATGGAGTTCATGATTTTAAGTTTTTATTATAAAGTCAAAATATTACTAAATTATATGGGTTTTTAGTACAAAACAGAAACAAAGAAAACGGGAAATATTGCCTAAAGCATAGAAACAAAGAAAACGGGAAATATTGCCTAAAGCATCAATATTTGGTTTAAATCACATAAGGGAAAGTTAAATGACAAACGTCCAAATATTGCCAAATTCGATGATTTTAAGTTTAAAACAAAATACTAGATAACTTGCTAAAAGTTATCGACCGTAGCTTCGAGACGAGTTTCGTGTTATTTAGATAATTAAAAAGCATATGAAAATGACGTTTCCAATAAAAATGATAAAAATAACAATTAGAGTTTCTGATATTAAACTATATGCAATAAAAATTGGATTTCTCCCCTCATCAATCACTGTATTAACGAAGTACAAATAATTAAATCATCAAGCTGAGCTTCGTGTAATTAGATCATTAAAGAAGCATATGAAAATGACTTTTCTAATACAAATGATAAAAATAACAGTGTTTTCAATATAATTTTCTATAGAGTTCATGATTTTAAGCTTATACTACTTAAAGGAGATGTACACGTAAAACCAGCTTTAATCCGGCTAAAACGTCGATATATGCAATAAAAATTGGATTTCTCTCCTTATCAATATCTTACTCTCTGTCTTATACATATAGGTAAATCATCAAGCACAGCTTCATGGTTTCTAGATCATTAAGGAAGCATATGAAAATGACGTTTCCAATACAAATGATGAAAATGTCTATGTGAAATCTATAGAGTTTACTATGGAGTTCATGATTTTAAGTTTTTATTATAAAGTCAAAATATTACTAAACTATATGGGTTTTTAGTACAAAACAGAAACATAGAAAACGGGAAATATTGCCTAAAGCATAGAAACAAAGAAAACGGGAAATATTGCCTAAAGCATAGAAACAAAGAAAACGGGAAATATTGCCTAAAGCATAGAAACAAAGAAAACGGGAAATATTGCCTAAAGCATCAATATGAAAGAAACAAAGAAAAACGAGAAACAAAGAAAACGGGAAATATTGCCTAAAGCATAGTAACAAAGAAAACGGGAAATATTGCCTAAAGCATCAATATGACAGAAACAAAGAAAAACGAGAAACAAAGAAAACGGGAAATATTGCCTAATGCATAGAAACAAAGAAAAAGGGAAATATTGCCTAAAGCATCAATATTTGGTTTAAATCACATAATTGAAAGTTAAATGACAAACGTCCAAATATTGCCAAATTCGATGATTTTAAGTTAAAAAAAAAATACTAGATAACTTGCTAAAAGTTATCGACCGTAGCTTCGAGACGAGTTTCGTGTTATTTAGATAATTAAAAAGCATATGAAAATAACGTTTCCATTACAACTGATAAAAATAACAATTTCTTCAACAGTTTTTACTATAGAGTTTCTGATATTAAACTATATGCAATAAAAATTGGATTTCTCCCTCATCAATCACTGTATTAACGAAGTACAAATAATTAAATCATCAAGCGGAGCTTCGTGTAATTAGATCATTAAAGAAGCATATGAAAATGACTTTTCTAATACAAATGATAAAAATAACAGTGTTTTCAATATAATTTTCTATAGAGTTCATGATTTTAAGCTTATACTACTTAAAGGAGATGTACACGTAAAACCAGCTTTAATCCGGCTAAAACGTCGATATATGCAATAAAAATTGGATTTCTCTCCTTATCAATATCTTACTCTCTGTCTTATACATATAGGTAAATCATCAAGCGTTTCTAGATCATTAAGGAAGCATATGAAAATGACGTTTCCAATACAAATGATGAAAATATCTATGTGAAATAAATCTATAGAGTTTACTATGGAGTTCATGATTTTAAGTTTTTATTATAAAGTCAAAATATTACTAAACTGTATGGGTTTTTAGTACAAAACAGAAACAAAGAAAACGGGAAATATTGCCTAAAGCATAGAAACAAAGAAAACGGGAAATATTGCCTAAAGCATCAATATGACAGAAACAAAGAAAAACGAGAAACAAAGAAAACGGGAAATATTGCCTAAAGCATAGAAACAAAGAAAACGGGAAATATTGCCTAAAGCATCAATATGACATAAACAAAGAAAAACGAGAAACAAAGAAAACGGGAAATATTGCCTAAAGCATAGAAACAAAGAAAACGGGAAATATTGCCTAAAGCATCAATATTTGGTTTAAATCACATAAGGGAAAGTTAAATGACAAACGTCCAAATATTGCCAAATTCGATGATTTTAAGTTTAAAACAAAATACTAGATAACTTGCTAAAAGTTATCGACCGTAGCTTCGAGACGAGTTTCGTGTTATTTAGATAATTAAAAAGCATATGAAAATGACGTTTCCAATACAAATGATAAAAATAACAATTTCTTCAACAGTTTTTACTATAGAGTTTCTGTATATATGGAACTATATGCAATAAAAATTGGATTTCTCCCCTCATCAATTATTATTAACGTATTAACGTATTAACGTATTAACGAAGTACAAATAATTAAATCATCAAACGGAGCTTCGTGTAATTAGATCATTAAAGAAGCATATGAAAATGACTTTTCTAATACAAATGATAAAAATAACAGTGTTTTCAATATAATTTTCTATAGAGTTCATGATTTTAAGCTTATACTACTTAAAGGAGATGTACACGTAAAACCAGCTTTAATCCGGCTAAAACGTCGATATATGCAATAAAAATTGGATTTCTCTCCTTATCAATATCTTACTCTCTGTCTTATACATATAGGTAAATCATCAAGCACAGCTTCATGGTTTCTAGATCATTAAGGAAGCATATGAAAATGACGTTTCCAATACAAATGATGAAAATATCTATGTGAAATCTATAGAGTTTACTATGGAGTTCATGATTTTAAGTTTTCATTATAAAGTCAAAATATTACTAAACTATATGGGTTTTTAGTACAAAACAGAAACAAAGAAAACGGGAAATATTGCCTAAAGCATAGAAACAAAGAAAACGGGAAATATTGCCTAAAGCATCAATATGACAGAAACAAAGAAAAACGAGAAACAAAGAAAACGGGAAATATTGCCTAAAGCATAGAAACAAAGAAAACGGGAAATATTGCCTAAAGCATGGTAACAAAGAAAACGGGAAATATTGCATAAAGCATCAATATGACAGAAACAAAGAAAAACGAGAAACAAAGAAAACGGGAAATATTGCCTAAAGCATAGAAACAAAGAAAACGGGAAATATTGCCTAAAGCATCAATATTTGGTTTAAATCACATAAGGGAAAGTTAAATGACAAACGTCCAAATATTGCCAAATTCGATGATTTTAAGTTTAAAACAAAATACTAGATAACTTGCTGAAAGTTATCGACCGTAGCTTCGAGACGAGTTTCGTGTTATTTAGATAATTAAAAAGCATATGAAAATGACGTTTCCAATACAAATGATAAAAATAACAATTTCTTCAACAGTTTTTACTATAGAGTTTCTGATATTAAACTATCAGAGCCGCGATCCGCTCCGAGGACATTATCAGGTGGGGAGTTTGACTGGGGCGGTACATCTGTCAAATGATAACACAGGTGTTCTAAGGCCAGTTCAGCGTGGACAGAAACCTCGCGTAGAGCAAAAGGGCAAATGCTTGATCCTGATTTTCTGTACGAATACGGACTGCGAAAGCAAGGCCTATCGATCCTTTTGACTTTAGGAGTTTTAAGCAAGAGGTGTCAGAAAAGTTACTACAGGGATAACTGGCTTGTGGCGGCCAAGCGTTCATAGCGACGTCGCTTTTTGATCCTTCGATGTCGGCTCTTCCTATCATTGTGAAGCAGAATTCACCAAGCGTTGGATTGTTCACCCACCAATAGGGAACGTGAGCTGGGTTTAGACCGTCGTGAGATAGGTTAGTTTTACCCTACTGTTAAACTGTGTCGTTGCGACAGCAGTCCTGCTCAGTACGAGAGGAACGGTAGGTCCGGACAAATGGTTCCGTTCTTGGTCGATCGGCCAGTGGAGCGAGGCTACGTCCGTGGGATTATGCCTGAAAGCCTCTAAGGCAGAATCCCGGCTGGAGATTCGATCCTTCGTTATCGAGCGGAGCATCGTGTTATTTTGATCATTAAAATGCATATGAAAATGACGTTTCCAATATAAATGATAAAAATTACTTTGATTTCAATAGAATTTCGTGTAGAGTTCATGATTATAAGGTAATATTACTTACAGGAGCTGTACATGTAAAACAGCTCTAGTACGGCTGAAACGTCGATATATGCAATAAAAATTGGATTTCTCCCCTCATCAATCACTGTATTAACGAAGTACAAATAATTAAATCATCAAGCGGAGCTTCGTGTAATTAGATCATTAAAGAAGCATATGAAAATGACTTTTCTAATACAAATGATAAAAATAACAGTGTTTTCAATATAATTTTCTATAGAGTTCATGATTTTAAGCTTATACTACTTAAAGCAGATGTACACGTAAAACCAGCTTTAATCCGGCTAAAACGTCGATATATGCAATAAAAATTGGATTTCTCTCCTTATCAATATCTTACTCTCTGTCTTAACGAAATACATATAGGTAAATCATCAAGCACAGCTTCATGGTTTCTAGATCATTAAGGAAGCATATGAAAATGACGTTTCCAATACAAATGATAAAAATGTCTATGTGAAATCTATAGAGTTTACTATGGAGTTCATGATTTTAAGTTTTTATTATAAAGTCAAAATATTACTAAACTATATGGGTTTTTAGTACAAAACAGAAACATAGAAAACGGGAAATATTGCCTAAAGCATAGAAACAAAGAAAACGGGAAATATTGCCTAAAGCATAGAAACAAAGAAAACGGGAAATATTGCCTAAAGCATCAATATGAAAGAAACAAAGAAAAACGAGAAACAAAGAAAACGGGAAATATTGCCTAAAGCATAGTAACAAAGAAAACGGGAAATATTGCCTAAAGCATCAATATGACAGAAACAAAGAAAAACGAGAAACAAAGAAAACGGGAAATATTGCCTAAAGCATAGAAACAAAGAAAGCGGGAAATATTGCCTAAAGCATCAATATGACATAAACAAAGAAAAACGAGAAACAAAGAAAACGGGAAATATTGCCTAAAGCATAGAAACAAAGAAAACGGGAAATATTGCCTAAAGCATCAATATTTGGTTTAAATCACATAAGGGAAAGTTAAATGACAAACGTCCAAATATTGCCAAATTCGATGATTTTAAGTTTAAAACAAAATACTAGATAACTTGCTAAAAGTTATCGACCGTAGCTTCGAGACGAGTTTCGTGTTATTTAGATAATTAAAAAGCATATGAAAATGACGTTCCCAATACAAATGATAAAAATAACAATTTCTTCAACAGTTTTTACTATAGAGTTTCTGTATATATGGAACTATATGCAATAAAAATTGGATTTCTCCCCTCATCAATTATTATTAACGTATTAACGTATTAACGAAGTACAAATAATTAAATCATCAAACGGAGCTTCGTGTAATTAGATCATTAAAGAAGCATATGAAAATGACTTTTCTAATACAAATGATAAAAATAACAGTGTTTTCAATATAATTTTCTATAGAGTTCATGATTTTAAGCTTATACTACTTAAAGGAGATGTACACGTAAAACCAGCTTTAATCCGGCTAAAACGTCGATATATGCAATAAAAATTGGATTTCTCTCCTTATCAATATCTTACTCTCTGTCTTATACATATAGGTAAATCATCAAGCACAGCTTCATGGTTTCTAGATCATTAAGGAAGCATATGAAAATGACGTTTCCAATACAAATGATGAAAATATCTATGTGAAATCTATAGAGTTTACTATGGAGTTCATGATTTTAAGTTTTCATTATAAAGTCAAAATATTACTAAACTATATGGGTTTTTAGTACAAAACAGAAACAAAGAAAACGGGAAATATTGCCTAAAGCATAGAAACAAAGAAAACGGGAAATATTGCCTAAAGCATCAATATGACAGAAACAAAGAAAAACGAGAAACAAAGAAAACGGGAAATATTGCCTAAAGCATAGAAACAAAGAAAACGGGAAATATTGCCTAAAGCATCAATATGACATAAACAAAGAAAAACGAGAAACAAAGAAAACGGGAAATATTGCCTAAAGCATAGAAACAAAGAAAACGGGAAATATTGCCTAAAGCATGGTAACAAAGAAAACGGGAAATATTGCATAAAGCATCAATATGACAGAAACAAAGAAAAACGAGAAACAAAGAAAACGGGAAATATTGCCTAAAGCAGAGAAACAAAGAAAACGGGAAATATTGCCTAAAGCATCAATATTTGGTTTAAATCACATAAGGGAAAGTTAAATGACAAACGTCCAAATATTGCCAAATTCGATGTTTTTAAGTTTAAAACAAAATACTAGATAACTTGCTGAAAGTTATCGACCGTAGCTTCGAGACGAGTTTCGTGTTATTTAGATAATTAAAAAGCATATGAAAATGACGTTTCCAATACAAATGATAAAAATAACAATTTCTTCAACAGTTTTTACTATAGAGTTTCTGATATTAAACTATATGCAATAAAAATTGGATTTCTCCCCTCATCAATCACTGTATTAACGAAGTACAAATAATTAAATCATCAAGCGGAGCTTCGTGTAATTAGATCATTAAAGAAGCATATGAAAATGACTTTTCTAATACAAATGATAAAAATAACAGTGTTTTCAATATAATTTTCTATAGAGTTCATGATTTTAAGCTTATACTACTTAAAGGAGATGTACACGTAAAACCAGCTTTAATCCGGCTAAAACGTCGATATATGCAATAAAAATTGGATTTCTCTCCTTATCACTATCTTACTCTCTGTCTTATACATATAGGTAAATCATCAAGCGTTTCTAGATCATTAAGGAAGCATATGAAAATTACGTTTCCAATACAAATGATGAAAATATCTATGTGAAATCTATAGAGTTTACTATGGAGTTCATGATTTTAAGTTTTTATTATAAAGTCAAAATATTACTAAACTATATGGGTTTTTAGTACAAAACAGAAACAAAGAAAACGGGAAATATTGCCTAAAGCTTAGAAACAAAGAAAACGGGAAATATTGCCTAAAGCATTGAATCAAAGAAAACGGGAAATATTGCCTAAAGCATCAATATGACAGAAACAAAGAAAAACGAGAAACAAAGAAAACGGGAAATATTGCCTAAAGCATAGAAACAAAGAAAACGGGAAATATTGCCTAAAGCATCAATATGACATAAACAAAGAAAAACGAGAAACAAAGAAAACAGGAAATATTGCCTAAAGCATAGAAACAAAGAAAACGGGAAATATTGCCTAAAGCATCAATATTTGGTTTAAATCACATAAGGGAAAGTTAAATGACAAACGTCCAAATATTGCCAAATTCGATGATTTTAAGTTTTAAACAAAATACTAGATAACTTGCTAAAAGTTATCGACCGTAGCTTCGAGACGAGTTTCGTGTTATTTAGATAATTAAAAAGCATATGAAAATGACGTTTCCAATACAAATGATAAAAATAACAATTTCTTCAACAGTTTTTACTCAAGAGTTTCTGATATTAAACTATATGCAATAAAAATTGGATTTCTCCCCTCATCAATCACTGTATTAACGAAGTACAAATAATTAAATCATCAAGCGGAGCTTCGTGTAATTAGATCATTAAAGAAGCATATGAAAATGACTTTTCTAATACAAATGATAAAAATAACAGTGTTTTCAATATAATTTTCTATAGAGTTCATGATTTTAAGCTTATACTACTTAAAGGAGATGTACACGTAAAACCAGCTTTAATCCGGCTAAAACGTCGATATATGCAATAAAAATTGGATTTCTCTCCTTATCAATATCTTACTCTCTGTCTTATACATATAGGTAAATCATCAAGCACAGCTTCATGGTTTCTAGATCATTAAGGAAGCATATGAAAATGACGTTTCCAATACAAATGATGAAAATATCTATGTGAAATTTATAGAGTTTACTATGGAGTTCATGATTTTAAGTTTTCATTATAAAGTCAAAATATTACTAAACTATATGGGTTTTTAGTACAAAACAGAAACAAAGAAAACGGGAAATATTGCCTAAAGCATAGAAACAAAGAAAACGGGAAATATTGCCTAAAGCATCAATATGACAGAAACAAAGAAAAACGAGAAACAAAGAAAACGGGAAATATTGCCTAAAGCATAGAAACAAAGAAAACGGGAAATATTGCCTAAAGCATGGTAACAAAGAAAACGGGAAATATTGCATAAAGCATCAATATGACAGAAACAAAGAAAAACGAGAAACAAAGAAAACGGGAAATATTGCCTAAAGCATAGAAACAAAGAAAACGGGAAATATTGCCTAAAGCATCAATATTTGGTTTAAATCACATAAGGGAAAGTTAAATGACAATCGTCCAAATATTGCCAAATTCGATGATTTTAAGTTTAAAACAAAATACTAGATAACTTGCTGAAAGTTATCGACCGTAGCTTCGAGACGAGTTTCGTGTTATTTAGATAATTAAAAAGCATATGAAAATGACGTTTCCAATACAAATGATAAAAATAACAATTTCTTCAACAGTTTTTACTATAGAGTTTCTGATATTAAACTATCAGAGCCGCGATCCGCTCCGAGGACATTATCAGGTGGGGAGTTTGACTGGGGCGGTACATCTGTCAAATGATAACACAGGTGTTCTAAGGCCAGTTCAGCGTGGACAGAAACCTCGCGTAGAGCAAAAGGGCAAATGCTGGCTTGATCCTGATTTTCAGTACGAATACGGACTGCGAAAGCAAGGCCTTTCGATCCTTTTGACTTTAGGAGTTTTAAGCAAGAGGTGTCAGAAAAGTTACTACAGGGATAACTGGCTTGTGGCGGCCAAGCGTTCATAGCGACGTCGCTTTTTGATCCTTCGATGTCGGCTCTTCCTATCATTGTGAAGCAGAATTCACCAAGCGTTGGATTGTTCACCCACCAATAGGGAACGTGAGCTGGGTTTAGACCGTCGTGAGATAGGTTAGTTTTACCCTACTGTTAAACTGTGTCGTTGCGACAGCAGTCCTGCTCAGTACGAGAGGAACGGTAGGTCCTGACAAATGGTTCCGTTCTTGGTCGATCGGCCAGTGGAGCGAGGCTACGTCCGTGGGATTATGCCTGAAAGCCTCTAAGGCAGAATCCCGGCTGGAGATTCGATCCTTCGTTATCGAGCGGAGCATCGTGTTATTTTGATCATTAAAATGCATATGAAAATGACGTTTCCAATATAAATGATAAAAATTACTTTGATTTCAATAGAATTTCGTGTAGAGTTCATGATTATAAGGTAATATTACTTACAGGAGCTGTACATGTAAAACAGCTCTAGTACGGCTGAAACGTCGATATATGCAATAAAAATTGGATTTCTCCCCTCATCAATCACTGTATTAACGAAGTACAAATAATTAAATCATCAAGCGGAGCTTCGTGTAATTAGATCATTAAAGAAGCATATGAAAATGACTTTTCTAATACAAATGATAAAAATAACAGTGTTTTCAATATAATTTTCTATAGAGTTCATGATTTTAAGCTTATACTACTTAAAGCAGATGTACACGTAAAACCAGCTTTAATCCGGCTAAAACGTCGATATATGCAATAAAAATTGGATTTCTCTCCTTATCAATATCTTACTCTCTGTCTTATACATATAGGTAAATCATCAAGCACAGCTTCGTGGTTTCTAGATCATTAAGGAAGCATATGAAAATGACGTTTCCAATACAAATGATGAAAATATCTATGTGAAATCTATAGAGTTTACTATGGAGTTCATGATTTTAAGTTTTCATTATAAAGTCAAAATATTACTAAACTATATGGGTTTTTAGTACAAAACAGAAACAAAGAAAACGGGAAATATTGCCTAAAGCATAGAAACAAAGAAAACGGGAAATATTGCATAAAGCATCAATATGTCAGAAACAAAGAAAAACGAGAAACAAAGAAAACGGGAAATATTGCCTAAAGCATAGAAACAAAGAAAACGGGAAATATTGCCTAAAGCATCAATATTTGGTTTAAATCACATAAGGGAAAGTTAAATGACAAACGTCCAAATATTGCCAAATTCGATGATTTTAAGTTTAAAACAAAATACTAGATAACTTGCTAAAAGTTATCGACCGTAGCTTCGAGACGAGTTTCGTGTTATTTAGATAATTAAAAAGCATATGAAAATGACGTTTCCAATACAAATGATAAAAATAACAATTTCTTCAACAGTTTTTACTATAGAGCATATATTATACTATATGCAATAAAAATTGGATTTCTCCCCTCATCAATCACTGTATTAACGAAGTACAAATAATTAAATCATCAAGCGGAGCTTCGTGTAATTAGATCATTAAAGAAGCATATGAAAATGACTTTTCTAATACAAATGATAAAAATAACAGTGTTTTCAATATAATTTTCTATAGAGTTCATGATTTTAAGCTTATACTACTTAAAGGAGATGTACACGTAAAACCAGCTTTAATCCGGCTAAAACGTCGATATATGCAATAAAAATTGGATTTCTCTCCTTATCACTATCTTACTCTCTGTCTTATACATATAGGTAAATCATCAAGCGTTTCTAGATCATTAAGGAAGCATATGAAAATGACGTTTCCAATACAAATGATGAAAATATCTATGTGAAATCTATAGAGTTTACTATGGAGTTCATGATTTTAAGTTTTTATTATAAAGTCAAAATATTACTAAACTATATGGGTTTTTAGTACAAAACAGAAACAAAGAAAACGGGAAATATTGCCTAAAGCATAGAAACAAAGAAAACGGGAAATATTGCCTAAAGCATCAATATGACATAAACAAAGAAAAACGAGAAACAAAGAAAACGGGAAATATTGCCTAAAGCATAGAAACAAAGAAAACGGGAAATATTGCCTAAAGCATCAATATTTGGTTTAAATCACATAAGGGAAAGTTAAATGACAAACGTCCAAATATTGCCAAATTCGATGATTTTAAGTTTAAAACAAAATACTAGATAACTTGCTGAAAGTTATCGACCGTAGCTTCGAGACGAGTTTCGTGTTATTTAGATAATTAAAAAGCATATGAAAATGACGTTTCCAATACAAATGATATAAATAACAATTTCTTCAACAGTTTTTACTATATAGTTTCTGATATTAAACTATCAGAGCCGCGATCCGCTCCGAGGACATTATCAGGTGGGGAGTTTGACTGGGGCGGTACATCTGTCAAATGATAACACAGGTGTCCTAAGGCCAGTTCAGCGTGGACAGAAACCTCGCGTAGAGCAAAAGGGCAATTGCTGGCTTGATCCTGATTTTCAGTACGAATACGGACTGCGAAAGCAAGGCCTATCGATCCTTTTGACTTTAGGAGTTTTAAGCAAGAGGTGTCAGAAAAGTTACTACAGGGATAACTGGCTTGTGGCGGCCAAGCGTTCATAGCGACGTCGCTTTTTGATCCTTCGATGTCGGCTCTTCCTATCATTGTGAAGCAGAATTCACCAAGCGTTGGATTGTTCACCCACCAATAGGGAACGTGAGCTGGGTTTAGACCGTCGTGAGATAGGTTAGTTTTACCCTACTGTTAAACTGTGTCGTTGCGACAGCAGTCCTGCTCAGTACGAGAGGAACGGTAGGTCCTGACAAATGGTTCCGTTCTTGGTCGATCGGCCAGTGGAGCGAGGCTACGTCCGTGGGATTATGCCTGAAAGCCTCTAAGGCAGAATCCCGGCTGGAGATTCGATCCTTCGTTATTGAGCGGAGCATCGTGTTATTTTGATCATTAAAATGCATATGAAAATGACGTTTCCAATATAAATGATAAAAATTACTTTGATTTCAATAGAATTTCGTGTAGAGTTCATGATTATAAGGTAATATTACTTACAGGAGCTGTACATGTAAAACAGCTCTAGTACGGCTGAAACGTCGATATATGCAATAAAAATTGGATTTCTCCCCTCATCAATCACTGTATTAACGAAGTACAAATAATTAAATCATCAAGCGGAGCTTCGTGTAATTAGATCATTAAAGAAGCATATGAAAATGACTTTTCTAATACAAATGATAAAAATAACAGTGTTTTCAATATAATTTTCTATAGAGTTCATGATTTTAAGCTTATACTACTTAAAGCAGATGTACACGTAAAACCAGCTTTAATCCGGCTAAAACGTCGATATATGCAATAAAAATTGGATTTCTCTCCTTATCAATATCTTACTCTCTGTCTTAACGAAATACATATAGGTAAATTATCAAGCACAGCTTCATGGTTTCTAGATCATTAAGGAAGCATATGAAAATGACGTTTCCAATACAAATGATGAAAATATCTATGTGAAATCTATAGAGTTTACTATGGAGTTCATGATTTTAAATTTTTATTATAAAGTCAAAATATTACTAAACTATATGGGTTTTTAGTACAAAACAGAAAGAAAGAAAACGGGAAATATTGCCTAAAGCATAGAAACAAAGAAAACGGGAAATATTGCCTAAAGCATCAATATGACAGAAACAAAGAAAAACGAGAAACAAAGAAAACGGGAAATATTGCCTAAAGCATAGAAACAAAGAAAACGGGAAATATTGCCTAAAGCATCAATATGACATAAACAAAGAAAAACGAGAAACAAAGAAAACGGGAAATATTGCCTAAAGCATAGAAACAAAGAAAACGGGAAATATTGCCTAAAGCATAGAAACAAAGAAAACAGGAAATATTGCCTAAAGCATCAATATTTGGTTTAAATCACATAAGGGAAAGTTAAATGACAAACGTCCAAACATTGCCAAATTCGATGATTTTAAGTTTAAAACAAAATACTAGATAACTTGCAAAAAGTTATCGACCGTAGCTTCGTGACGAGTTTCGTGTTATTTAGATAATTAAAACGCATATGAAAATGACGTTTCCAATACAAATGATAAAAATAACAAATTCTTCAACAGTTTTTACTATAGAGTTTCTGATATTAAACTATATGCAAAAAAAATTGGATTTCTCCCCTCATCAATCACTGTATTAACGAAGTACAAATAATTAAATCATCAAGCGGAGCTTCGTGTAATTAGATCATTAAAGAAGCATATGAAAATGACTTTTCTAATACAAATGATAAAAATAACAGTGTTTTCAATATAATTTTCTATAGAGTTCATGATTTTAAGCTTATACTACTTAAAGGAGATGTACACGTAAAACCAGCTTTAATCCGGCTAAAACGTCGATATGTGCAATAAAAATTGGATTTCTCTCCTTATCAATATCTTACTCTCTGTCTTATACATATAGGTAAATCATCAAGCACAGCTTCATGGTTTCTAGATCATTAAGGAAGCATATGAAAATGACGTTTCCAATACAAATGATGAAAATATCTATGTGAAATCTATAGAGTTTACTATGGAGTTCATGATTTTAAGTTTTCATTATAAAGTCAAAATATTACTAAACTATATGGGTTTTTAGTACAAAACAGAAACAAAGAAAACGGGAAATATTGCCTAAAGCATAGAAACAAAGAAAACGGGAAATATTGCCTAAAGCATCAATATGACAGAAACAAAGAAAAACGAGAAACAAAGAAAACGGGAAATATTGCCTAAAGCATAGAAACAAAGAAAACGGGAAATATTGCCTAAAGCATCAATATGACATAAACAAAGAAAAACGAGAAACAAAGAAAACGGGAAATATTGCCTAAAGCATAGAAACAAAGAAAACGGGAAATATTGCCTAAAGCATGGTAACAAAGAAAACGGGAAATATTGCATAAAGCATCAATATGACAGAAACAAAGAAAAACGAGAAACAAAGAAAACGGGAAATATTGCCTAAAGCAGAGAAACAAAGAAAACGGGAAATATTGCCTAAAGCATCAATATTTGGTTTAAATCACATAAGGGAAAGTTAAATGACAAACGTCCAAATATTGCCAAATTCGATGTTTTTAAGTTTAAAACAAAATACTAGATAACTTGCTGAAAGTTATCGACCGTAGCTTCGAGACGAGTTTCGTGTTATTTAGATAATTAAAAAGCATATGAAAATGACGTTTCCAATACAAATGATAAAAATAACAATTTCTTCAACAGTTTTTACTATAGAGTTTCTGATATTAAACTATATGCAATAAAAATTGGATTTCTCCCCTCATCAATCACTGTATTAACGAAGTACAAATAATTAAATCATCAAGCGGAGCTTCGTGTAATTAGATCATTAAAGAAGCATATGAAAATGACTTTTCTAATACAAATGATAAAAATAACAGTGTTTTCAATATAATTTTCTATAGAGTTCATGATTTTAAGCTTATACTACTTAAAGGAGATGTACACGTAAAACCAGCTTTAATCCGGCTAAAACGTCGATATATGCAATAAAAATTGGATTTCTCTCCTTATCACTATCTTACTCTCTGTCTTATACATATAGGTAAATCATCAAGCGTTTCTAGATCATTAAGGAAGCATATGAAAATTACGTTTCCAATACAAATGATGAAAATATCTATGTGAAATCTATAGAGTTTACTATGGAGTTCATGATTTTAAGTTTTTATTATAAAGTCAAAATATTACTAAACTATATGGGTTTTTAGTACAAAACAGAAACAAAGAAAACGGGAAATATTGCCTAAAGCTTAGAAACAAAGAAAACGGGAAATATTGCCTAAAGCATTGAATCAAAGAAAACGGGAAATATTGCCTAAAGCATCAATATGACAGAAACAAAGAAAAACGAGAAACAAAGAAAACGGGAAATATTGCCTAAAGCATAGAAACAAAGAAAACGGGAAATATTGCCTAAAGCATCAATATGACATAAACAAAGAAAAACGAGAAACAAAGAAAACAGGAAATATTGCCTAAAGCATAGAAACAAAGAAAACGGGAAATATTGCCTAAAGCATCAATATTTGGTTTAAATCACATAAGGGAAAGTTAAATGACAAACGTCCAAATATTGCCAAATTCGATGATTTTAAGTTTTAAACAAAATACTAGATAACTTGCTAAAAGTTATCGACCGTAGCTTCGAGACGAGTTTCGTGTTATTTAGATAATTAAAAAGCATATGAAAATGACGTTTCCAATACAAATGATAAAAATAACAATTTCTTCAACAGTTTTTACTCAAGAGTTTCTGATATTAAACTATATGCAATAAAAATTGGATTTCTCCCCTCATCAATCACTGTATTAACGAAGTACAAATAATTAAATCATCAAGCGGAGCTTCGTGTAATTAGATCATTAAAGAAGCATATGAAAATGACTTTTCTAATACAAATGATAAAAATAACAGTGTTTTCAATATAATTTTCTATAGAGTTCATGATTTTAAGCTTATACTACTTAAAGGAGATGTACACGTAAAACCAGCTTTAATCCGGCTAAAACGTCGATATATGCAATAAAAATTGGATTTCTCTCCTTATCAATATCTTACTCTCTGTCTTATACATATAGGTAAATCATCAAGCACAGCTTCATGGTTTCTAGATCATTAAGGAAGCATATGAAAATGACGTTTCCAATACAAATGATGAAAATATCTATGTGAAATTTATAGAGTTTACTATGGAGTTCATGATTTTAAGTTTTCATTATAAAGTCAAAATATTACTAAACTATATGGGTTTTTAGTACAAAACAGAAACAAAGAAAACGGGAAATATTGCCTAAAGCATAGAAACAAAGAAAACGGGAAATATTGCCTAAAGCATCAATATGACAGAAACAAAGAAAAACGAGAAACAAAGAAAACGGGAAATATTGCCTAAAGCATAGAAACAAAGAAAACGGGAAATATTGCCTAAAGCATGGTAACAAAGAAAACGGGAAATATTGCATAAAGCATCAATATGACAGAAACAAAGAAAAACGAGAAACAAAGAAAACGGGAAATATTGCCTAAAGCATAGAAACAAAGAAAACGGGAAATATTGCCTAAAGCATCAATATTTGGTTTAAATCACATAAGGGAAAGTTAAATGACAATCGTCCAAATATTGCCAAATTCGATGATTTTAAGTTTAAAACAAAATACTAGATAACTTGCTGAAAGTTATCGACCGTAGCTTCGAGACGAGTTTCGTGTTATTTAGATAATTAAAAAGCATATGAAAATGACGTTTCCAATACAAATGATAAAAATAACAATTTCTTCAACAGTTTTTACTATAGAGTTTCTGATATTAAACTATCAGAGCCGCGATCCGCTCCGAGGACATTATCAGGTGGGGAGTTTGACTGGGGCGGTACATCTGTCAAATGATAACACAGGTGTTCTAAGGCCAGTTCAGCGTGGACAGAAACCTCGCGTAGAGCAAAAGGGCAAATGCTGGCTTGATCCTGATTTTCAGTACGAATACGGACTGCGAAAGCAAGGCCTTTCGATCCTTTTGACTTTAGGAGTTTTAAGCAAGAGGTGTCAGAAAAGTTACTACAGGGATAACTGGCTTGTGGCGGCCAAGCGTTCATAGCGACGTCGCTTTTTGATCCTTCGATGTCGGCTCTTCCTATCATTGTGAAGCAGAATTCACCAAGCGTTGGATTGTTCACCCACCAATAGGGAACGTGAGCTGGGTTTAGACCGTCGTGAGATAGGTTAGTTTTACCCTACTGTTAAACTGTGTCGTTGCGACAGCAGTCCTGCTCAGTACGAGAGGAACGGTAGGTCCTGACAAATGGTTCCGTTCTTGGTCGATCGGCCAGTGGAGCGAGGCTACGTCCGTGGGATTATGCCTGAAAGCCTCTAAGGCAGAATCCCGGCTGGAGATTCGATCCTTCGTTATCGAGCGGAGC
>NW_027189227.1:440628-475628 GCF_040958095.1 Procambarus clarkii | reverse complement strand
GCGAGGCTACGTCCGTGGGATTATGCCTGAAAGCCTCTAAGGCAGAATCCCGGCTGGAGATTCGATCCTTCGTTATTGAGCGGAGCATCGTGTTATTTTGATCATTAAAATGCATATGAAAATGACGTTTCCAATATAAATGATAAAAATTACTTTGATTTCAATAGAATTTCGTGTAGAGTTCATGATTATAAGGTAATATTACTTACAGGAGCTGTACATGTAAAACAGCTCTAGTACGGCTGAAACGTCGATATATGCAATAAAAATTGGATTTCTCCCCTCATCAATCACTGTATTAACGAAGTACAAATAATTAAATCATCAAGCGGAGCTTCGTGTAATTAGATCATTAAAGAAGCATATGAAAATGACTTTTCTAATACAAATGATAAAAATAACAGTGTTTTCAATATAATTTTCTATAGAGTTCATGATTTTAAGCTTATACTACTTAAAGCAGATGTACACGTAAAACCAGCTTTAATCCGGCTAAAACGTCGATATATGCAATAAAAATTGGATTTCTCTCCTTATCAATATCTTACTCTCTGTCTTAACGAAATACATATAGGTAAATTATCAAGCACAGCTTCATGGTTTCTAGATCATTAAGGAAGCATATGAAAATGACGTTTCCAATACAAATGATGAAAATATCTATGTGAAATCTATAGAGTTTACTATGGAGTTCATGATTTTAAATTTTTATTATAAAGTCAAAATATTACTAAACTATATGGGTTTTTAGTACAAAACAGAAAGAAAGAAAACGGGAAATATTGCCTAAAGCATAGAAACAAAGAAAACGGGAAATATTGCCTAAAGCATCAATATGACAGAAACAAAGAAAAACGAGAAACAAAGAAAACGGGAAATATTGCCTAAAGCATAGAAACAAAGAAAACGGGAAATATTGCCTAAAGCATCAATATGACATAAACAAAGAAAAACGAGAAACAAAGAAAACGGGAAATATTGCCTAAAGCATAGAAACAAAGAAAACGGGAAATATTGCCTAAAGCATAGAAACAAAGAAAACAGGAAATATTGCCTAAAGCATCAATATTTGGTTTAAATCACATAAGGGAAAGTTAAATGACAAACGTCCAAACATTGCCAAATTCGATGATTTTAAGTTTAAAACAAAATACTAGATAACTTGCAAAAAGTTATCGACCGTAGCTTCGTGACGAGTTTCGTGTTATTTAGATAATTAAAACGCATATGAAAATGACGTTTCCAATACAAATGATAAAAATAACAAATTCTTCAACAGTTTTTACTATAGAGTTTCTGATATTAAACTATATGCAAAAAAAATTGGATTTCTCCCCTCATCAATCACTGTATTAACGAAGTACAAATAATTAAATCATCAAGCGGAGCTTCGTGTAATTAGATCATTAAAGAAGCATATGAAAATGACTTTTCTAATACAAATGATAAAAATAACAGTGTTTTCAATATAATTTTCTATAGAGTTCATGATTTTAAGCTTATACTACTTAAAGGAGATGTACACGTAAAACCAGCTTTAATCCGGCTAAAACGTCGATATGTGCAATAAAAATTGGATTTCTCTCCTTATCAATATCTTACTCTCTGTCTTATACATATAGGTAAATCATCAAGCACAGCTTCATGGTTTCTAGATCATTAAGGAAGCATATGAAAATGACGTTTCCAATACAAATGATGAAAATATCTATGTGAAATCTATAGAGTTTACTATGGAGTTCATGATTTTAAGTTTTTATTATAAAGTCAAAATATTATTAAACTATATGGGTTTTTAGTACAAAACAGAAACAAAGAAAATGGGAAATATTGCCTAAAGCATAGAAACAAAGAAAACGGGAAATATTGCCTAAAGCATCAATATGACAGAAACAAAGAAAAACGAGAAACAAAGTAAACGGGAAATATTGCCTAAAGCATAGAAACAAAGAAAACGGGAAATATTGCCTAAAGCATCAATATTTGATTTAAATCACATAAGGGAAAGTTAAATGACAAACGTCCATATATTGCCAAATTCGATGATTTTAAGTTTAAAACAAAATACTAGATAACTTGCTAAAAGTTATCGACCGTAGCTTCGAGACAAGTTTCGTGTTATTTAGATAATTAAAAAGCATATGAAAATGACGTTTCCAATACAAATGATAAAAATAACAATTTCTTCAACAGTTTTTACTACAGAGTTTCTGATATTAAACTATATGCAATAAAAATTGGATTTCTCCCCTCATCAATCACTGTATTAACGAAGTACAAATAATTAAATCATCAAGCGGAGCTTCGTGTAATTAGATCATTAAAGAAGCATATGAAAATGACTTTTCTAATACAAATGATAAAAATAACAGTGTTTTCAATATAATTTTCTATAGAGTTCATGATTTTAAGCTTATACTACTTAAAGCAGATGTACACGTAAAACCAGCTTTAATCCGGCTAAAACGTCGATATATGCAATAAAAATTGGATTTCTCTCCTTATCAATATCTTACTCTCTGTCTTAACGAAATACATATAGGTAAATCATCAAGCACAGCTTCATGGTTTCTAGATCATTAAGGAAGCATATGAAAATGACGTTTAAAATACAAATGATGAAAATATCTATGTGAAATCTATAGAGTTAACTATGGAGTTCATGATTTTAAGTTTTCATTATAAAGTCAAAATATTACTAAACTATATGGGTTTTTAGTACAAAACAGAAACAAAGAAAACGGGAAATATTGCCTAAAGCATATAAACAAAGAAAACGGGAAATATTGCATAAAGCATCAACATGACAGAAACAAAGAAAAACGAGAAACAAAGAAAACGGGAAATATTGCCTAAAGCATAGAAACAAAGAAAACGGGAAATATTGCCTAAAGCATGGTAACAAAGAAAACGGGAAATATTGCATAAAGCATCAATATGACAGAAACAAAGAAAAACGAGAAACAAAGAAAACGGGAAATATTGCCTAAAGCAGAGAAACAAAGAAAACGGGAAATATTGCCTAAAGCATCAATATTTGGTTTAAATCACATAAGGGAAAGTTAAATGACAAACGTCCAAATATTGCCAAATTCGATGATTTTAAGTTTAAAACAAAATACTAGATAACTTGCTAAAAGTTATCGACCGTAGCTTCGAGACGAGTTTCGTGTTATTTAGATAATTAAAAAGCATATGAAAATGACGTTTCCAATACAAATGATAAAAATAACAATTTCTTCAACAGTTTTTACTCTAGAGTTTCTGATATTAAACTATATGCAATAAAAATTGGATTTCTCCCCTCATCAATCACTGTATTAACGAAGTACAAATAATTAAATCATCAAACGGAGCTTCGTGTAGTTAGATCATTAAAGAAGCATATGAAAATGACTTTTCTAATACAAATGATAAAAATAACAGTGTTTTCAATATAATTTTCTATAGAGTTCATGATTTTAAGCTTATACTACTTAAAGGAGATGTACACGTAAAACCAGCTTTAATCCGGCTAAAACGTCGATATATGCAATAAAAATTGGATTTCTCTCCTTATCAATATCTTACTCTCTGTCTTATACATATAGGTAAATCATCAAGCACAGCTTCATGGTTTCTAGATCATTAAGGAAGCATATGAAAATGACGTTTCCAATACAAATGATGAAAATATCTATGTAAAATCTATAGAGTTTACTATGGAGTTCATGATTTTAAGTTTTCATTATAAAGTCAAAATATTACTAAACTATATGGGTTTTTAGTACAAAACAGAAACAAAGAAAACGGGAAATATTGCCTAAAGCATAGAAACAAAGAAAACGGGAAATATTGCCTAAAGCATCAATATGACAGAAACAAAGAAAAACGAGAAACAAAGAAAACGGGAAATATTGCCTAAAGCATAGAAACAAAGAAAACGGGAAATATTGTCTAAAGCATAGAAACAAAGAAAACGGGAAATATTGCATAAAGCATCAATATGACAGAAACAAAGAAAAACGAGAAACAAAGAAAACGGGAAATATTGCCTAAAGCATAGAAACAAAGAAAACGGGAAATATTGCCTAAAGCATCAATATTTGGTTAAAATCACATAAGGGAAAGTTAAATGACAAACGTCCAAATATTGCCAAATTCGATGATTTTAAGTTTAAAACAAAATACTAGATAACTTGCTGAAAGTTATCGACCGTAGCTTCGAGACGAGTTTCGTGTTATTTAGATAATTAAAAAGCATATGAAAATGACGTTTCCAATACAAATGATAAAAATAACAATTTCTTCAACAGTTTTTACTATAGACTTTCTGATATTAAACTATCAGAGCCGCGATCCGCTCCGAGGACATTATCAGGTGGGGAGTTTGACTGGGGCGGTACATCTGTCAAATGATAACACAGGTGTCCTAAGGCCAGTTCAGCGTGGACAGAAACCTCGCGTAGAGCAAAAGGGCAAATGCTGGCTTGATCCTGATTTTCAGTACGAATACGGACTGCGAAAGCAAGGCCTATCGATCCTTTTGACTTTAGGAGTTTTAAGCAAGAGGTGTCAGAAAAGTTACTACAGGGATAACTGGCTTGTGGCGGCCAAGCGTTCATAGCGACGTCGCTTTTTGATCCTTCGATGTCGGCTCTTCCTATCATTGTGAAGCAGAATTCACCAAGCGTTGGATTGTTCACCCACCAATAGGGAACGTGAGCTGGGTTTAGACCGTCGTGAGATAGGTTAGTTTTACCCTACTGTTAAACTGTGTCGTTGCGACAGCAGTCCTGCTCAGTACGAGAGGAACGGTAGGTCCAGACAAATGGTTCCGTTCTTGGTCGATCGGCCAGTGGAGCGAGGCTACGTCCGTGGGATTATGCCTGAAAGCCTCTAAGGCAGAATCCCGGCTGGAGATTCGATCCTTCGTTATCGAGCGGAGCATCGTGTTATTTTGATCATTAAAATGCATATGAAAATGACGTTTCCAATATAAATGATAAAAATTACTTTGATTTCAATAGAATTTCGTGTAGAGTTCATGATTATAAGGTAATATTACTTACAGGAGCTGTACATGTAAAACAGCTCTAGTACGGCTGAAACGTCGATATATGCAATAAAAATTGGATTTCTTCCCTCATCAATCACTGTATTAACGAAGTACAAATAATTAAATCATCAAGCGGAGCTTCGTGTAATTAGATCATTAAAGAAGCATATGAAAATTACTTTTCTAATACAAATGATAAAAATAACAGTGTTTTCAATATAATTTTCTATAGAGTTCATGATTTTAAGCTTATACTACTTAAAGGAGATGTACACGTAAAACCAGCTTTAATCCGGCTAAAACGTCGATATATGCAATAAAAATTGGATTTCTCTCTTTATCAATATCTTACTCTCTGTCTTATACATATAGGTAAATCATCAAGCACAGCTTCATGGTTTCTAGATCATTAAGGAAGCATATGAAAATGACGTTTCCAATACAAATGATGAAAATATCTATGTGAAATCTATAGAGTTTACTATGGAGTTCATGATTTTAAGTTTTCATTATAAAGTCAAAATATTACTAAACTATATGGGTTTTTAGTACAAAACAGAAACAAAGAAAACGGGAAATATTGCCTAAAGCATAGAAACAAAGAAAACGGGAAATATTGCATAAAGCATCAATATGACAGAAACAAAGAAAAAACGAGAAACAAAGAAAACGGGAAATATTGCCTAAGGCATAGAAACAAAGAAAACGGGAAATATTGCCTAAAGCATGGTAACAAAGAAAACGGGAAATATTGCATAAAGCATCAATATGACAGAAACAAAGAAAAACGAGAAACAAAGAAAACGGGAAATATTGCCTAAAGCATAGAAACAAAGAAAACGGGAAATATTGCCTAAAGCATCAATATTTGGTTTAAATCACATAAGGGAAAGTTAAATGACAAACGTCCAAATATTGCCAAATTCGATGATTTTAAGTTTAAAACAAAATACTAGATAACTTGCTAAAAGTTATCGACCGTAGCTTCGAGACGAGTTTCGTGTTATTTAGATAATTAAAAAGCATATGAAAATGACGTTTCCAATACAAATGATAAAAATAACAATTTCTTCAACAGTTTTTACTATAGAGCATATATTAAAATATATGCAATAAAAATTGGATTTCTCCCCTCATCAATCACTGTATTAACGAAGTACAAATAATTAAATCATCAAGCGGAGCTTCGTGTAATTAGATCATTAAAGAAGCATATGAAAATGACTTTTCTAATACAAATGATAAAAATAACAGTGTTTTCAATATAATTTTCTATAGAGTTCATGATTTTAAGCTTATACTACTTAAAGGAGATGTACACGTAAAACCAGCTTTAATCCGGCTAAAACGTCGATATATGCAATAAAAATTGGATTTCTCTCCTTATCACTATCTTACTCTCTGTCTTATACATATAGGTAAATCATCAAGCGTTTCTAGATCATTAAGGAAGCATATGAAAATGACGTTTCCAATACAAATGATGAAAATATCTATGTGAAATCTATAGAGTTTACTATGGAGTTCATGATTTTAAGTTTTTATTATAAAGTCAAAATATTACTAAACTATATGGGTTTTTAGTACAAAACAGAAACAAAGAAATCGGGAAATATTGCCTAAAGCATAGAAACAAAGAAAACGGGAAATATTGCCTAAAGCATCAATATGACAGAAACAAAGAAAAACGAGAAACAAAGAAAACGGGAAATATTGCCTAAAGCATAGAAACAAAGAAAACGGGAAATATTGCCTAAAGCATCAATATGACATAAACAAAGAAAAACGAGAAACAAAGAAAACGGGAAATATTGCCTAAAGCATAGAAACAAAGAAAACGGGAAATATTGCCTAAAGCATCAATATTTGGTTTAAATCACATAAGGGAAAGTTAAATGACAAACGTCCAAATATTGCCAAATTCGATGATTTTAAGTTTAAAACAAAATACTAGATAACTTGCTGAAAGTTATCGACCGTAGCTTCGAGACGAGTTTCGTGTTATTTAGATAATTAAAAAGCATATGAAAATGACGTTTCCAATACAAATGATAAAAATAACAATTTCTTCAACAGTTTTTACTATAGAGTTTCTGATATTAAACTATCAGAGCCGCGATCCGCTCCGAGGACATTATCAGGTGGGGAGTTTGACTGGGGCGGTACATCTGTCAAATGATAACACAGGTGTCCTAAGGCCAGTTCAGCGTGGACAGAAACCTCGCGTAGAGCAAAAGGGCAAATGCTGGCTTGATCCTGATTTTCAGTACGAATATGGACTGCGAAAGCAAGGCCAATCGATCCTTTTGACTTTAGGAGTTTTAAGCAAGAGGTGTCAGAAAAGTTACTACAGGGATAACTGGCTTGTGGCGGCCAAGCGTTCATAGCGACGTCGCTTTTTGATCCTTCGATGTCGGCTCTTCCTATCATTGTGAAGCAGAATTCACCAAGCGTTGGATTGTTCACCCACCAATAGGGAACGTGAGCTGGGTTTAGACCGTCGTGAGATAGGTTAGTTTTACCCTACTGTTAAACTGTGTCGTTGCGACAGCAGTCCTGCTCAGTACGAGAGGAACGGTAGGTCCGAACAAATGGTTCCGTTCTTGGTCGATCGGCCAGTGGAGCAAGGCTACGTCCGTGGGATTATGCCTGAAAGCCTCTAAGGCAGAATCCCGGCTGGAGATTCGATCCTTCGTTATCGAGCGGAGCATCGTGTTATTTTGATCATTAAAATGCATATGAAAATGACGTTTCCAATATAAATGATAAAAATTACTTTGATTTCAATAGAATTTCGTGTAGAGTTCATGATTATAAGGTAATATTACTTACAGGAGCTGTACATGTAAAACAGCTCTAGTACGGCTGAAATGTCGATATATGCAATAAAAATTGGATTTCTCCCCTCATCAATCACTGTATTAACGAAGTACAAATAATTAAATCATCAAGCGGAGCTTCGTGTAATTAGATCATTAAAGAAGCATATGAAAATGACTTTTCTAATACAAATGATAAAAATAACAGTGTTTTCAATATAATTTTCTATAGAGTTCATGATTTTAAGCTTATACTACTTAAAGGAGATGTACACGTAAAACCAGCTTTAATCCGGCTAAAACGTCGATATATGCAATAAAAATTGGATTTCTCTCCTTATCAATATCTTACTCTCTGTCTTATACATATAGGTAAATCATCAAGCACAGCTTCATGGTTTCTAGATCATTAAGGAAGCATATGAAAATGACGTTTCCAATACAAATGATGAAAATATCTATGTGAAATCTATAGAGTTTACTATGGAGTTCATGATTTTAAGTTTTCATTATAAAGTCAAAATATTACTAAACTATATGGGTTTTTAGTACAAAACAGAAACAAAGAAAACGGGAAATATTGCCTAAAGCATAGAAACAAAGAAAACGGGAAATATTGCCTAAAGCATCAATATGACATAAACAAAGAAAAACGAGAAACAAAGAAAACGGGAAATATTGCCTAAAGCATAGAAACAAAGAAAACGGGAAATATTGCCTAAAGCATCAATATTTGGTTTAAATCACATAAGGGAAAGTTAAATGACAAACGTCCAAATATTCCCAAATTCGATGATTTTAAGTTTAAAACAAAATACTAGATAACTTGCTAAAAGTTATCGACCGTAGCTTCGAGACGAGTCTCGTGTTATTTAGATAATTAAAAAGCATATGAAAATGACGTTTCCAATACAAATGATAAAAATAACAATTTCTTCAACAGTTTTTACTATAGAGTTTCTGATATTAAACTATATGCAATAAAAATTGGATTTCTCCCCTCATCAATCACTGTATTAACGAAGTACAAATAATTAAATCATCAAGCGGAGCTTCGTGTAATTAGATCATTAAAGAAGCATATGAAAATGACTTTTCTAATACAAATGATAAAAATAACAGTGTTTTCAATATAATTTTCTATAGAGTTCATGATTTTAAGCTTATACTACTTAAAGCAGATGTACACGTAAAACCAGCTTTAATCCGGCTAAAACGTCGATATATGCAATAAAAATTGGATTTCTCTCCTTATCAATATCTTACTCTCTGTCTTAACGAAATACATATAGGTAAATCATCAAGCACAGCTTCATGGTTTCTAGATCATTAAGGAAGCATATGAAAATGACGTTTCCAATACAAATGATGAAAATATCTATGTGAAATCTATAGAGTTTACTATGGAGTTCATGATTTTAAATTTTTATTATAAAGTCAAAATATTACTAAACTATATGGGTTTTTAGTACAAAACAGAAACAAAGAAAACGGGAAATATTGCCTAAAGCATAGAAACAAAGAAAGCGGGAAATATTGCCTAAAGCATCAATATGACAGAAACAAAGAAAACGGGAAATATTGCCTAAAGCATCAATATGACAGAAACAAAGAAAAACGAGAAACAAAGAAAACGGGAAATATTGCCTAAAGCATAGAAACAAAGAAAACGGGAAATATTGCCTAAAGCATCAATATGACATAAACAAAGAAAAACGAGAAACAAAGAAAACGGGAAATATTGCCTAAAGCATAGAAACAAAGAAAACGGGAAATATTGCCTAAAGCATCAATATTTGGTTTAAATCACATAAGGGAAAGTTAAATGACAAACGTCCAAATATTGCCAAATTCGATGATTTTAAGTTTAAAACAAAATACTAGATAACTTGCTAAAAGTTATCGACCGTAGCTTCGAGACGAGTCTCGTGTTATTTAGATAATTAAAAAGCATATGAAAATGACGTTTCGAATACAAATGATAAAAATAACAATTTCTTCAACAGTTTTTACTATAGAGTTTCTGATATTAAACTATATGCAATAAAAATTGGATTTCTCCCCTCATCAATCACTGTATTAACGAAGTACAAATAATTAAATCATCAAGCGGAGCTTCGTGTAATTAGATCATTAAAGAAGCATATGAAAATGACTTTTCTAATACAAATGATAAATATAACAGTGTTTTCAATATAATTTTCTATAGAGTTCATGATTTTAAGCTTATACTACTTAAAGGAGATGTACACGTAAAACCAGCTTTAATCCGGCTAAAACGTCGATATATGCAATAAAAATTGGATTTCTCTCCTTATCAATATCTTACTCTGTCTTATACATATAGGTAAATCATCAAGCACAGCTTCATGGTTTCTAGATCATTAAGGAAGCATATGAAAATGACGTTTCCAATACAAATGATGAAAATATCTATGTGAAATCTATAGAGTTTACTATGGAGTTCATGATTTTAAGTTTTCATTATAAAGTCAAAATATTACTAAACTATATGGGTTTTTAGTACAAAACAGAAACAAAGAAAACGGGAAATATTGCCTAAAGCATAGAAACACAGAAAACGGGAAATATTGCATAAAGCATCAATATGACAGAAACAAAGAAAAACGAGAAACAATGAAAACGGGAAATATTGCCTAAAGCATAGAAACAAAGAAAACGGGAAATATTGCCTAAAGCATGGTAACAAAGAAAACGGGAAATATTGCATAAAGCATCAATATGACAGAAACAAAGAAAAACGAGAAACAAAGAAAACGGGAAATATTGCCTAAAGCAGAGAAACAAAGAAAACGGGAAATATTGCCTAAAGCATCAATATTTGGTTTAAATCACATAAGGGAAAGTTAAACAAACGACAAACGTCCAAATATTGCCAAATTCGATGATTTTAAGTTTAAAACAAAATACTAGATAACTTGCTAAAAGTTATCGACCGTAGCTTCGAGACGAGTTTCGTGTTATTTAGATAATTAAAAAGCATATGAAAATGACGTTTCCAATACAAATGAGAAAAATAACAATTTCTTCAACAGTTTTTAATATAGAGTTTCTGATATTAAACTATATGCAATAAAAATTGGATTTCTCCCCTCATCAATCACTGTATTAACGAAGTACAAATAATTAAATCATCAAGCGGAGCTTCGTGTAATTAGATCATTAAAGAAGCATATGAAAATGACTTTTCTAATACAAATGATAAAAATAACAGTGTTTTCAATATAATTTTCTATAGAGTTCATGATTTTAAGCTTATACTACTTAAAGGAGATGTACACGTAAAACCAGCTTTAATCCGGCTAAAACGTCGATATATGCAATAAAAATTGGATTTCTCTCCTTATCACTATCTTACTCTCTGTCTTATACATATAGGTAAATCATCAAGCGTTTCTAGATCATTAAGGAAGCATATGAAAATGACGTTTCCAATACAAATGATGAAAATATCTATGTGAAATCTATAGAGTTTACTATGGAGTTCATGATTTTAAGTTTTCATTATAAAGTCAAAATATTACTAAACTTTTTTTTTTTTAGTTTTTTTAGTACAAAACAGAAACAAAGAAAACGGGAAATATTGCCTAAAGCATAGAAACAAAGAAAACGGGAAATATTGCCTAAAGCATAGCAACAAAGAAAACGGGAAATATTGCCTAAAGCATCAATATGACAGAAACAAAGAAAACGAGAAACAAAGAAAACGGGAAATATTGCCTAAAGCATAGAAACAAAGAAAAAGGGAAATATTGCCTAAAGCATCAATATTTGGTTTAAATCACATAAGGGAAAGTTAAATGACAAACGTCCAAATATTGCCAAATTCGATGATTTTAAGTTTAAAACAAAATACTAGATAACTTGCTAAAAGTTATCGACCGTAGCTTCGAGACGAGTTTCGTGTTATTTAGATAATTAAAAAGCATATGAAAATGACGTTCCCAATACAAATGATGAAAATAACAATTTCTTCAACAGTTTTTACTATAGAGTTTCTGATATTAAACTATATGCAATAAAAATTGGATTTCTCCCCTCATCAATCACTGTATTAACGAAGTACAAATAATTAAATCATCAAGCGGAGATTCGTGTAATTAGATCATTAAAGAAGCATATGAAAATGACTTTTCTAATACAAATGATAAAAATAACAGTGTTTTCAATATAATTTTCTATAGAGTTCATGATTTTAAGCTTATACTACTTAAAGGAGATGTACACGTAAAACCAGCTTTAATCCGGCTAAAACGTCGATATATGCAATAAAAATTGGATTTCTCTCCTTATCACTATCTTACTCTCTGTCTTATACATATAGGTAAATCATCAAGCGTTTCTAGATCATTAAGGAAGCATATGAAAATGACGTTTCCAATACAAATGATAAAAATATCTATGTGAAATCTATAGAGTTTTCTATGGAGTTCATGATTTTAAGTTTTTATTATAAAGTCAAAATATTACTAAATTATATGGGTTTTTAGTACAAAACAGAAACAAAGAAAACGGGAAATATTGCCTAAAGCATAGAAACAAAGAAAACGGGAAATATTGCATAAAGCATCAATATAACAGAAACAAAGAAAAACGAAAAACAAAGAAAACGGGAAATATTGCCTAAAGCATCAATATTTGGTTTAAATCACATAAGGGAGATGTACACGTAAAACCAGCTTTAATCCGGCTAAAACGTCGATATATGCAATAAAAATTGGATTTCTCTCCTTATCAATATCTTACTCTCTGTCTTATACATATAGGTAAATCATCAAGCACAGCTTCATGGTTTCTAGATCATTAAGGAAGCATATGAAAATGACGTTTCCAATACAAATGATGAAAATATCTATGTGAAATTTATAGAGTTTACTATGGAGTTCATGATTTTAAATTTTTATTATAAAGTCAAAATATTACTAAACTATATGGGTTTTTAGTACAAAACAGAAACAAAGAAAACGGGAAATATTGCCTAAAGCATAGAAACAAAGAAAACGGGAAATATTGCCTAAAGCATAGAAACAAAGAAAACGGGAAATATTGCTTAAAGCATCAATATGACAGAAACAATGAAAAACGAGAAACAAAGAAAACGGGAAATATTGCCTAAAGCATAGTAACAAAGAAAACGGGAAATATTGCCTAAAGCATCAATATGACAGAAACAAAGAAAAACGAGAAACAAAGAAAACGGGAAATATTGCCTAAAGCATAGAAACAAAGAAAAAGGGAAATATTGCCTAAAGAATCAATATTTGGTTTAAATCACATATGGTAAAGTTAAATGACAAACGTCCAAATATTGCCAAATTCGATGATTTTAAGTTTAAAACAAAATACTAGATAACTTGCTAAAAGTTATCGACCGTAGCTTCGAGACGAGTTTCGTGTTATTTAGATAATTAAAAAGCATATGAAAATGACGTTTCCAATACAAATGATAAAAATAACAATTTCTTCAACAGTTTTTACTATAGAGTTTCTGATATTAAACTATATGCAATAAAAATTGGATTTCTCCCCTCATCAATCACTGTATTAACGAAGTACAAATAATTAAATCATCAAGCGGAGCTTCGTGTAATTAGATCATTAAAGAAGCATATGAAAATGACTTTTCTAATACAAATGATAAAAATAACAGTGTTTTCAATATAATTTTCTATAGAGTTCATGATTTTAAGCTTATACTACTTAAAGGAGATGTACACGTAAAACCAGCTTTAATCCGGCTAAAACGTCGATATATGCAATAAAAATTGGATTTCTCTCCTTATCACTATCTTACTCTCTGTCTTATACATATAGGTAAATCATCAAGCGTTTCTAGATCATTAAGGAAGCATATGAAAATGACGTTTCCAATACAAATGATGAAAATATCTATGTGAAATCTATAGAGTTTACTATGGAGTTCATGATTTTAAGTTTTTATTATAAAGTCAAAATATTACTAAACTATATGGGTTTTTAGTACAAAACAGAAACAAAGAAACCGGGAAATATTGCCTAAAGCATAGAAACAAAGAAAACGGGAAATATTGCCTAAAGCATCAATATGACATAAACAAAGAAAAACGAGAAACAAAGAAAACGGGAAATATTGCCTAAAGCATAGAAACAAAGAAAACGGGAAATATTGCCTAAAGCATCAATATTTGGTTTAAATCACATAAGGGAAAGTTAAATGACAAACGTCCAAATATTGCCAAATTCGACGATTTTAAGTTTAAAACAAAATACTAGATAACTTGCTAAAAGTTATCGACCGTAGCTTTGAGACGAGTTTCGTGTTATTTAGATAATTAAAAAGCATATGAAAATGACGTTTCCAATACAAATGATAAAAATAACAATTTCTTTAACAGTTTTTACTATAGAGTTTCTGATATTAAACTATATGCAATAAAAATTGGATTTCTCCCCTCATCAATCACTGTATTAACGAAGTACAAATAATTAAATCATCAAGCGGAGCTTCGTGTAATTAGATCATTAAAGAAGCATATGAAAATGACTTTTCTAATACAAATGATAAAAATAACAGTGTTTTCAATATAATTTTCTATAGAGTTCATGATTTTAAGCTTATACTACTTAAAGGAGATGTACACGTAAAACCAGCTTTAATCCGGCTAAAACGTCGATATATGCAATAAAAATTGGATTTCTCTCCTTATCAATATCTTACTCTCTGTCTTATACATATAGGTAAATCATCAAGCACAGCTTCATGGTTTCTAGATCATTAAGGAAGCATATGAAAATGACGTTTCCAATACAAATGATGAAAATATCTATGTGAAATCTATAGAGTTTACTATGGAGTTCATGATTTTAAGTTTTCATTATAAAGTCAAAATATTACTAAACTATATGGGTTTTTAGTACAAAACAGAAACAAAGAAAACGGGAAATATTGCCTAAAGCATAGAAACAAAGAAAACGGGAAATATTGCATAAAGCATCAATATGACAGAAACAAAGAAAAACGAGAAACAAAGAAAACGGGAAATATTGCCTAAAGCATAGAAACAAAGAAAACGGGAAATATTGCCTAAAGCATGGTAACAAAGAAAACGGGAAATATTGCATAAAGCATCAATATGACAGAAACAAAGAAAAACGAGAAACAAAGAAAACGGGAAATATTGCCTAAAGCATAGAAACAAAGAAAACGGGAAATATTGCCTAAAGCATCAATATTTGGTTTAAATCACATAAGGGAAAGTTAAATGACAAACGTCCAAATATTGCCAAATTCGATGATTTTAAGTTTAAAACAAAATACTAGATAACTTGCTAAAAGTTATCGACCGTAGCTTCGAGACGAGTTTCGTGTTATTTAGATAATTAAAAAGCATATGAAAATGACGTTTCCAATACAAATGATAAAAATAACAATGTCTTTAACAGTTTTTACTATAGAGTTTCTGATATTAAACTATATGCAATAAAAATTGGATTTCTCCCCTCATCAATCACTGTATTAACGAAGTACAAATAATTAAATCATCAAGCGGAGCTTCGTGTAATTAGATCATTAAAGAAGCATATGAAAATGACTTTTCTAATACAAATGATAAAAATAACAGTGTTTTCAATATAATTTTCTATAGAGTTCATGATTTTAAGCTTATACTACTTAAAGGAGATGTACACGTAAAACCAGCTTTAATCCGGCTAAAACGTCGATATATGCAATAAAAATTGGATTTCTCTCCTTATCAATATCTTACTCTCTGTCTTATACATATAGGTAAATCATCAAGCACAGCTTCATGGTTTCTAGATCATTAAGGAAGCATATGAAAATGACGTTTCCAATACAAATGATGAAAATATCTATGTGAAATCTATAGAGTTTACTATGGAGTTCATGATTTTAAGTTTTCATTATAAAGTCAAAATATTACTAAACTATATGGGTTTTTAGTACAGAACAGAAACAAAGAAAACGGGAAATATTGCCTAAAGCATAGAAACAAAGAAAACGGGAAATATTGCCTAAAGCATCAATATGACAGAAACAAAGAAAAACGAGAAACAAAGAAAATGGGAAATATTGCCTAAAGCATAGAAACAAAGAAAACGGGAAATATTGCCTAAAGCATCAATATGACATAAACAAAGAGAAACGAGAAACAAAGAAAACGGGAAATATTGCCTAAAGCATAGAAACAAAGAAAACGGGAAATATTGCCTAAAGCATCAATATTTGGTTTAAATCACATAAGGGAAAGTTAAATGACAAACGTCCAAATATTGCCAAATTCGATGATTTTAAGTTTAAAACAAAATACTAGATAACTTGCTGAAAGTTATCGACCGTAGCTTCGAGACGAGTTTCGTGTTATTTAGATAATTAAAAAGCATATGAAAATGACGTTTCCAATTCAAATGATAAAAATAACAATTTCTTCAACAGTTTTTACTATAAAGTTTCTGATATTAAACTATATGCAATAAAAATTGGATTTCTCCCCTCATCAATCACTGTATTAACGAAGTACAAATAATTAAATCATCAAGCGGAGCTTCGTGTAATTAGATCATTAAAGAAGCATATGAAAATGACTTTTCTAATACAAATGATAAAAATAACAGTGTTTTCAATATAATTTTCTATAGAGTTCATGATTTTAAGCTTATACTACTTAAAGGAGATGTACACGTAAAACCAGCTTTAATCCGGCTAAAACGTCGATATATGCAATAAAAATTGGATTTCTCTCCTTATCAATATCTTTCTCTCTGTCTTATACATATAGGTAAATCATCAAGCACAGCTTCATGGTTTCTAGATCATTAAGGAAGCATATGAAAATGACGTTTCCAATACAAATGATGAAAATATCTATGTGAAATCTATAGAGTTTACTATGGAGTTCATGATTTTAAGTTTTCATTATAAAGTCAAAATATTACTAAACTATATGGGTTTTTAGTACAAAACAGAAACAAAGAAAACGGGAAATATTGCCTAAAGCATAGAAACAAAGAAAACGGGAAATATTGCATAAAGCATCAATATGACAGAAACAAAGAAAACCAGAAACAAAGAAAACGGGAAATATTGCCTAAAGCATAGAAACAAAGAAAACGGGAAATATTGCCTAAAGCATGGTAACAAAGAAAACGGGAAATATTGCATAAAGCATCAATATGACAGAAACAAAGAAAAACGAGAAACAAAGAAAACGGGAAATATTGCCTAAAGCATAGAAACAAAGAAAACGGGAAATATTGCCTAAAGCATCAATATTTGGTTTAAATCACATAAGGGAAAGTTAAATGACAAACGTCCAAATATTGCCAAATTCGATGATTTTAAGTTTAAAACAAAATACTAGATAACTTGCTAAAAGTTATCGACCGTAGCTTCGAGACGAGTTTCGTGTTATTTAGATAATTAAAAAGCATATGAAAATGACGTTTCCAATACAAATGATAAAAATAACAATTTCTTCAACAGTTTTTACTATAGAGTTTCTGATATTAAACTATATGCAATAAAAATTGGATTTCTCCCCTCATCAATCACTGTATTAACGAAGTACAAATAATTAAATCATCAAGCGGAGCTTCGTGTAATTAGATCATTAAAGAAGCATATGAAAATGACTTTTCTAATCCAAATGATAAAAATAACAGTGTTTTCAATATAATTTTCTATAGAGTTCATGATTTTAAGCTTATACTACTTAAAGCAGATGTACACGTAAATCCAGCTTTAATCCGGCTAAAACGTCGATATATGCAATAAAAATTGGATTTCTCTCCTTATCACTATCTTACTCTCTGTCTTATACATATAGGTAAATCATCAAGCGTTTCTAGATCATTAAGAAAGCATATGAAAATGACGTTTCCAATACAAATGATGAAAATATCTATGTGAAATCTATAGAGTTTACTATGGTGTTCATGATTTTAAGTTTTTATTATAAAGTCAAAATATTACTAAACTATATGGGTTTTTAGTACAAAACAGAAACAAAGAAAACGGGAAATATTACCTAAAGCATAGAAACAAAGAAAACGGGAAATATTGCCTAAAGCATCAATATGACAGAAACAAAGAAAAACGAGAAACAAAGAAAATGGGAAATATTGCCAAAAGCATAGAAACAAAGAAAACGGGAAATATTGCCTAAAGCATCAATATTTGGTTTAAATCACATAAGGGAAAGTTAAATGACAAACGTCCAAATATTGCCAAATTCGATGATTTTAAGTTTAAAACAAAATACTAGATAACTTGCTAAAAGTTATCGACCGTAGCTTTGAGACGAGTTTCGTGTTATTTAGATAATTAAAAAGCATATGAAAATGACGTTTCCAATACAAATGATAAAAATAACAATTTCTTTAACACTTTTTACTATAGAGTTTCTGATATTAAACTATATGCAATAAAAATTGGATTTCTCCCCTCATCAATCACTGTATTAACGAAGTACAAATAATTAAATCATCAAGCGGAGCTTCGTGTAATTAGATCATTAAAGAAGCATATGAAAATGACTTTTCTAATCCAAATGATAAAAATAACAGTGTTTTCAATATAATTTTCTATAGAGTTCATGATTTTAAGCTTATACTACTTAAAGCAGATGTACACGTAAATCCAGCTTTAATCCGGCTAAAACGTCGATATATGCAATAAAAATTGGATTTCTCTCCTTATCACTATCTTACTCTCTGTCTTATACATATAGGTAAATCATCAAGCGTTTCTAGATCATTAAGAAAGCATATGAAAATGACGTTTCCAATACAAATGATGAAAATATCTATGTGAAATCTATAGAGTTTACTATGGTGTTCATGATTTTAAGTTTTTATTATAAAGTCAAAATATTACTAAACTATATGGGTTTTTAGTACAAAACAGAAACAAAGAAAACGGGAAATATTACCTAAAGCATAGAAACAAAGAAAACGGGAAATATTGCCTAAAGCATCAATATGACAGAAACAAAGAAAAACGAGAAACAAAGAAAATGGGAAATATTGCCAAAAGCATAGAAACAAAGAAAACGGGAAATATTGCCTAAAGCATCAATATTTGGTTTAAATCACATAAGGGAAAGTTAAATGACAAACGTCCAAATATTGCCAAATTCGATGATTTTAAGTTTAAAACAAAATACTAGATAACTTGCTAAAAGTTATCGACCGTAGCTTTGAGACGAGTTTCGTGTTATTTAGATAATTAAAAAGCATATGAAAATGACGTTTCCAATACAAATGATAAAAATAACAATTTCTTTAACACTTTTTACTATAGAGTTTCTGATATTAAACTATATGCAATAAAAATTGGATTTCTCCCCTCATCAATCACTGTATTAACGAAGTACAAATAATTAAATCATCAAGCGGAGCTTCGTGTAATTAGATCATTAAAGAAGCATATGAAAATGACTTTTCTAATACAAATGATAAAAATAACAGTGTTTTCAATATAATTTTCTATAGAGTTCATGATTTTAAGCTTATACTACTTAAAGGAGATGTACACGTAAAACCAGCATTAATCCGGCTAAAACGTCGATATATGCAATAAAAATTGGATTTCTCTCCTTATCACTATCTTACTCTCTGCCTTATACATATAGGTAAATCATCAAGCGTTTCTAGATCATTAAGGAAGCATATGAAAATGACGTTTCCAATACAAATGATGAGAATATCTATGTGAAATCTATAGAGTTTACTATGGAGTTCATGATTTTAAGTTTTTATTATAAAGTCAAAATAATACTAAACTATATGGGTTTTTAGTACAAAACAGAAACAAAGAAAACGGGAAATATTGCCTAAAGCATAGAAACAAAGAAAACGGGAAATATTGCCTAAAGCATCAATATGACAGAAACAAAGAAAAACGAGAAACAAAGAAAATGGGAAATATTGCCTAAAGCATAGAAACAAAGAAAACGGGAAATATTGCCTAAAGCATCAATATGACATAAACAAAGAGAAACGAGAAACAAAGAAAACGGGAAATATTGCCTAAAGCATAGAAACAAAGAAAACGGGAAATATTGCCTAAAGCATCAATATTTGGTTTAAATCACATAAGGGAAAGTTAAATGACAAACGTCCAAATATTGCCAAATTCGATGATTTTAAGTTTAAAACAAAATACTAGATAACTTGCTAAAAGTTATCGACCGTAGCTTCGAGACGAGTTTCGTGTTATTTAGATAATTAAAAAGCATATGAAAATGACGTTTCCAATACAAATGATAAAAATAACAATTTCTTCAACAGTTTTTACTATAGAGTTTCTGATATTAAACTATATGCAATAAAAATTGGATTTCTCCCCTCATCAATCACTGTATTAACGAAGTACAAATAATTAAATCATCAAGCGGAGCTTCGTGTAATTAGATCATTAAAGAAGCATATGAAAATGACTTTTCTAATACAAATGATAAAAATAACAGTGTTTTCAATATAATTTTCTATAGAGTTCATGATTTTAAGCTTATACTACTTAAAGGAGATGTACACGTAAAACCAGCTTTAATCCGGCTAAAACGTCGATATATGCAATAAAAATTGGATTTCTCTCCTTATCAATATCTTACTCTCTGTCTTATACATATAGGTAAATCATCAAGCACAGCTTCATGGTTTCTAGATCATTAAGGAAGCATATGAAAATGACGTTTCCAATACAAATGATGAAAATATCTATGTGAAATCTATAGAGTTTACTATGGAGTTCATGATTTTAAGTTTTCATTATAAAGTCAAAATATTACTAAACTATATGGGTTTTTAGTACAAAACAGAAACAAAGAAAACGGGAAATATTGCCTAAAGCATAGAAACAAAGAAAACGGGAAATATTGCCTAAAGCATCAATATGACAGAAACAAAGAAAAACGAGAAACAAAGAAAACGGGAAATATTGCCTAAAGCATAGTAACAAAGAAAACGGGAAATATTGCCTAAAGCATCAATATGACAGAAACAAAGAAAAACGAGAAACAAAGAAAACGGGAAATATTGCCTAAAGCATAGAAACAAAGAAAAAGGGAAATATTGCCTAAAGCATCAATATTTGGTTTAAATCACATAAGGGAAAGTTAAATGACAAAGGTCCAAATATTGCCAAATTCGATGATTTTAAGTTTAAAACAAAATACTAGATAACTTGCTAAAAGTTATCGACCGTAGCTTTGAGACGAGTTTCGTGTTATTTAGATAATTAAAAAGCATATGAAAATGACGTTTCCAATACAAATGATAAAAATAACAATTTCTTTAACACTTTTTACTATAGAGTTTCTGATATTAAACTATATGCAATAAAAATTGGATTTCTCCCCTCATCAATCACTGTATTAACGAAGTACAAATAATTAAATCATCAAGCGGAGCTTCGTGTAATTAGATCATTAAAGAAGCATATGAAAATGACTTTTCTAATACAAATGATAAAAATAACAGTGTTTTCAATATAATTTTCTATAGAGTTCATGATTTTAAGCTTATACTACTTAAAGGAGATGTACACGTAAAACCAGCATTAATCCGGCTAAAACGTCGATATATGCAATAAAAATTGGATTTCTCTCCTTATCACTATCTTACTCTCTGCCTTATACATATAGGTAAATCATCAAGCGTTTCTAGATCATTAAGGAAGCATATGAAAATGACGTTTCCAATACAAATGATGAGAATATCTATGTGAAATCTATAGAGTTTACTATGGAGTTCATGATTTTAAGTTTTTATTATAAAGTCAAAATAATACTAAACTATATGGGTTTTTAGTACAAAACAGAAACAAAGAAAACGGGAAATATTGCCTAAAGCATAGAAACAAAGAAAACGGGAAATATTGCCTAAAGCATCAATATGACAGAAACAAAGAAAAACGAGAAACAAAGAAAATGGGAAATATTGCCTAAAGCATAGAAACAAAGAAAACGGGAAATATTGCCTAAAGCATCAATATGACATAAACAAAGAGAAACGAGAAACAAAGAAAACGGGAAATATTGCCTAAAGCATAGAAACAAAGAAAACGGGAAATATTGCCTAAAGCATCAATATTTGGTTTAAATCAAATAATTAAATCATCAAGCGGAGCTTCGTGTAATTAGATCATTAAAGAAGCATATGAAAATGACTTTTCTAATACAAATGATAAAAATAACAGTGTTTTCAATATAATTTTCTATAGAGTTCATGATTTTAAGCTTATACTACTTAAAGGAGATGTACACGTAAAACCAGCTTTAATCCGGCTAAAACGTCGATATATGCAATAAAAATTGGATTTCTCTCCTTATCAATATCTTACTCTCTGTCTTATACATATAGGTAAATCATCAAGCACAGCTTCATGGTTTCTAGATCATTAAGGAAGCATATGAAAATGACGTTTCCAATACAAATGATGAAAATATCTATGTGAAATCTATAGAGTTCACTATGGAGTTCATGATTTTAAGTTTTCATTATAAAGTCAAAATATTACTAAACTATATGGGTTTTTAGTACAAAACAGAAAAAAAGAAAACGGGAAATATTGCCTAAAGCATAGAAACAAAGAAAACGGGAAATATTGCATAAAGCATCAATATGACAGAAACAAAGAAAAACGAGAAACAAAGAAAACGGGAAATATTGCCTAAAGCATAGAAACAAAGAAAACGGGAAATATTGCCTAAAGCATCAATATGACATAAACAAAGAAAAACGAGAAACAAAGAAAACGGGAAATATTGCCTAAAGCATAGAAACAAAGAAAACGGGAAATATTGCCTAAAGCATCAATATTTGGTTTAAATCACATAAGGGAAAGTTAAATGACAAACGTCCAAATATTGCCAAATTCGACGATTTTAAGTTTAAAACAAAATACTAGATAACTTGCTAAAAGTTATCGACCGTAGCTTTGAGACGAGTTTCGTGTTATTTAGATAATTAAAAAGCATATGAAAATGACGTTTCCAATACAAATGATAAAAATAACAATTTCTTTAACACTTTTTACTATAGAGTTTCTGATATTAAACTATATGCAATAAAAATTGGATTTCTCCCCTCATCAATCACTGTATTAACGAAGTACAAATAATTAAATCATCAAGCGGAGCTTCGTGTAATTAGATCATTAAAGAAGCATATGAAAATGACTTTTCTAATACAAATGATAAAAATAACAGTGTTTTCAATATAATTTTCTATAGAGTTCATGATTTTAAGCTTATACTACTTAAAGGAGATGTACACGTAAAACCAGCTTTAATCCGGCTAAAACGTCGATATATGCAATAAAAATTGGATTTCTCTCCTTATCAATATCTTACTCTCTGTCTTATACATATAGGTAAATCATCAAGCACAGCTTCATGGTTTCTAGATCATTAAGGAAGCATATGAAAATGACGTTTCCAATACAAATGATGAAAATATCTATGTGAAATCTATAGAGTTTACTATGGAGTTCATGATTTTAAGTTTTCATTATAAAGTCAAAATATTACTAAACTATATGGGTTTTTAGTACAAAACAGAAACAAAGAAAACGGGAAATATTGCCTAAAGCATAGAAACAAAGAAAACGGGAAATATTGCATAAAGCATCAATATGACAGAAACAAAGAAAAACGAGAAACAAAGAAAACGGGAAATATTGCCTAAAGCATAGAAACAAAGAAAACGGGAAATATTGCCTAAAGCATGGTAACAAAGAAAACGGGAAATATTGCATAAAGCATCAATATGACAGAAACAAAGAAAAACGAGAAACAAAGAAAACGGGAAATATTGCCTAAAGCATAGAAACAAAGAAAACGGGAAATATTGCCTAAAGCATCAATATTTGGTTTAAATCACATAAGGGAAAGTTAAATGACAAACGTCCAAATATTGCCAAATTCGATGATTTTAAGTTTAAAACAAAATACTAGATAACTTGCTAAAAGTTATCGACCGTAGCTTCGAGACGAGTTTCGTGTTATTTAGATAATTAAAAAGCATATGAAAATGACGTTTCCAATACAAATGATAAAAATAACAATGTCTTTAACAGTTTTTACTATAGAGTTTCTGATATTAAACTATATGCAATAAAAATTGGATTTCTCCCCTCATCAATCACTGTATTAACGAAGTACAAATAATTAAATCATCAAGCGGAGCTTCGTGTAATTAGATCATTAAAGAAGCATATGAAAATGACTTTTCTAATACAAATGATAAAAATAACAGTGTTTTCAATATAATTTTCTATAGAGTTCATGATTTTAAGCTTATACTACTTAAAGGAGATGTACACGTAAAACCAGCTTTAATCCGGCTAAAACGTCGATATATGCAATAAAAATTGGATTTCTCTCCTTATCAATATCTTACTCTCTGTCTTATACATATAGGTAAATCATCAAGCACAGCTTCATGGTTTCTAGATCATTAAGGAAGCATATGAAAATGACGTTTCCAATACAAATGATGAAAATATCTATGTGAAATCTATAGAGTTTACTATGGAGTTCATGATTTTAAGTTTTCATTATAAAGTCAAAATATTACTAAACTATATGGGTTTTTAGTACAGAACAGAAACAAAGAAAACGGGAAATATTGCCTAAAGCATAGAAACAAAGAAAACGGGAAATATTGCCTAAAGCATAGAAACAAAGAAAACGGGAAATATTGCCTAAAGCATCAATATGACAGAAACAAAGAAAAACGAGAAACAAAGAAAACGGGAAATATTGCCTAAAGCATAGTAACAAAGAAAACGGGAAATATTGCCTAAAGCATAGAAACAAAGAAAAAGGGAAATATTGCCTAAAGCATCAATATTTGGTTTAAATCACATAAGGGAAAGTTAAATGACAAACGTCCAAATATTGCCAAATTCGATGATTTTAAGTTTAAAACAAAATACTAGATAACTTGCTAAAAGTTATCGACCGTAGCTTTGAGACGAGTTTCGTGTTATTTAGATAATTAAAAAGCATATGAAAATGACGTTTCCAATACAAATGATAAAAATAACAATTTCTTTAACAGTTTTTACTATAGAGTTTCTGATATTAAACTATATGCAATAAAAATTGGATTTCTCCCCTCATCAATCACTGTATTAACGAAGTACAAATAATTAAATCATCAAGCGGAGCTTCGTGTAATTAGATCATTAAAGAAGCATATGAAAATGACTTTTCTAATACAAATGATAAAAATAACAGTGTTTTCAATATAATTTTCTATAGAGTTCATGATTTTAAGCTTATACTACTTAAAGGAGATGTACACGTAAAACCAGCATTAATCCGGCTAAAACGTCGATATATGCAATAAAAATTGGATTTCTCTCCTTATCACTATCTTACTCTCTGCCTTATACATATAGGTAAATCATCAAGCGTTTCTAGATCATTAAGGAAGCATATGAAAATGACGTTTCCAATACAAATGATGAGAATATCTATGTGAAATCTATAGAGTTTACTATGGAGTTCATGATTTTAAGTTTTTATTATAAAGTCAAAATAATACTAAACTATATGGGTTTTTAGTACAAAACATAAACAAAGAAAACGGGAAATATTGCCTAAAGCATAGAAACAAAGAAAACGGGAAATATTGCCTAAAGCATCAATATGACAGAAACAAAGAAAAACGAGAAACAAAGAAAATGGGAAATATTGCCTAAAGCATAGAAACAAAGAAAACGGGAAATATTGCCTAAAGCATCAATATGACATAAACAAAGAGAAACGAGAAACAAAGAAAACGGGAAATATTGCCTAAAGCATAGAAACAAAGAAAACGGGAAATATTGCCTAAAGCATCAATATTTGGTTTAAATCACATAAGGGAAAGTTAAATGACAAACGTCCAAATATTGCCAAATTCGATGATTTTAAGTTTAAAACAAAATACTAGATAACTTGCTAAAAGTTATCGACCGTAGCTTCGAGACGAGTTTCGTGTTATTTAGATAATTAAAAAGCATATGAAAATGACGTTTCCAATTCAAATGATAAAAATAACAATTTCTTCAACAGTTTTTACTATAAAGTTTCTGATATTAAACTATATGCAATAAAAATTGGATTTCTCCCCTCATCAATCACTGTATTAACGAAGTACAAATAATTAAATCATCAAGCGGAGCTTCGTGTAATTAGATCATTAAAGAAGCATATGAAAATGACTTTTCTAATACAAATGATAAAAATAACAGTGTTTTCAATATAATTTTCTATAGAGTTCATGATTTTAAGCTTATACTACTTAAAGGAGATGTACACGTAAAACCAGCTTTAATCCGGCTAAAACGTCGATATATGCAATAAAAATTGGATTTCTCTCCTTATCAATATCTTTCTCTCTGTCTTATACATATAGGTAAATCATCAAGCACAGCTTCATGGTTTCTAGATCATTAAGGAAGCATATGAAAATGACGTTTCCAATACAAATGATGAAAATATCTATGTGAAATCTATAGAGTTTACTATGGAGTTCATGATTTTAAGTTTTCATTATAAAGTCAAAATATTACTAAACTATATGGGTTTTTAGTACAAAACAGAAACAAAGAAAACGGGAAATATTGCCTAAAGCATAGAAACAAAGAAAACGGGATATATTGCATAAAGCATCAATATGACAGAAACAAAGAAAACCAGAAACAAAGAAAACGGGAAATATTGCCTAAAGCATAGAAACAAAGAAAACGGGAAATATTGCCTAAAGCATGGTAACAAAGAAAACGGGAAATATTGCATAAAGCATCAATATGACAGAAACAAAGAAAAACGAGAAACAAAGAAAACGGGAAATATTGCCTAAAGCATAGAAACAAAGAAAACGGGAAATATTGCCTAAAGCATCAATATTTGGTTTAAATCACATAAGGGAAAGTTAAATGACAAACGTCCAAATATTGCCAAATTCGATGATTTTAAGTTTAAAACAAAATACTAGATAACTTGCTAAAAGTTATCGACCGTAGCTTCGAGACGAGTTTCGTGTTATTTAGATAATTAAAAAGCATATGAAAATGACGTTTCCAATACAAATGATAAAAATAACAATTTCTTCAACAGTTTTTACTATAGAGTTTCTGATATTAAACTATATGCAATAAAAATTGGATTTCTCCCCTCATCAATCACTGTATTAACGAAGTACAAATAATTAAATCATCAAGCGGAGCTTCGTGTAATTAGATCATTAAAGAAGCATATGAAAATGACTTTTCTAATACAAATGATAAAAATAACAGTGTTTTCAATATAATTTTCTATAGAGTTCATGATTTTAAGCTTATACTACTTAAAGCAGATGTACACGTAAATCCAGCTTTAATCCGGCTAAAACGTCGATATATGCAATAAAAATTGGATTTCTCTCCTTATCACTATCTTACTCTCTGTCTTATACATATAGGTAAATCATCAAGCGTTTCTAGATCATTAAGGAAGCATATGAAAATGACGTTTCCAATACAAATGATGAAAATATCTATGTGAAATCTATAGAGTTTACTATGGTGTTCATGATTTTAAGTTTTTATTATAAAGTCAAAATATTACTAAACTATATGGGTTTTTAGTACAAAACAGAAACAAAGAAAACGGGAAATATTACCTAAAGCATAGAAACAAAGAAAACGGGAAATATTGCCTAAAGCATCAATATGACAGAAACAAAGAAAAACGAGAAACAAAGAAAATGGGAAATATTGCCAAAAGCATAGAAACAAAGAAAACGGGAAATATTGCCTAAAGCATCAATATTTGGTTTAAATCACATAAGGGAAAGTTAAATGACAAACGTCCAAATATTGCCAAATTCGATGATTTTAAGTTTAAAACAAAATACTAGATAACTTGCTAAAAGTTATCGACCGTAGCTTTGAGACGAGTTTCGTGTTATTTAGATAATTAAAAAGCATATGAAAATGACGTTTCCAATACAAATGATAAAAATAACAATTTCTTTAACAGTTTTTACTATAGAGTTTCTGATATTAAACTATATGCAATAAAAATTGGATTTCTCCCCTCATCAATCACTGTATTAACGAAGTACAAATAATTAAATCATCAAGCGGAGCTTCGTGTAATTAGATCATTAAAGAAGCATATGAAAATGACTTTTCTAATACAAATGATAAAAATAACAGTGTTTTCAATATAATTTTCTATAGAGTTCATGATTTTAAGCTTATACTACTTAAAGGAGATGTACACGTAAAACCAGCTTTAATCCGGCTAAAACGTCGATATATGCAATAAAAATTGGATTTCTCTCCTTATCAATATCTTACTCTCTGTCTTATACATATAGGTAAATCATCAAGCACAGCTTCATGGTTTCTAGATCATTAAGGAAGCATATGAAAATGACGTTTCCAATACAAATGATGAAAATATCTATGTGAAATCTATAGAGTTTACTATGGAGTTCATGATTTTAAGTTTTCATTATAAAGTCAAAATATTACTAAACTATATGGGTTTTTAGTACAAAACAGAAACAAAGAAAACGGGAAATATTGCCTAAAGCATAGAAACAAAGAAAACGGGAAATATTGCCTAAAGCATCAATATGACAGAAACAAAGAAAAACGAGAAACAAAGAAAACGGGAAATATTGCCTAAAGCATAGTAACAAAGAAAACGGGAAATATTGCCTAAAGCATCAATATGACAGAAACAAAGAAAAACGAGAAACAAAGAAAACGGGAAATATTGCCTAAAGCATAGAAACAAAGAAAAAGGGAAATATTGCCTAAAGCATCAATATTTGGTTTAAATCACATAAGGGAAAGTTAAATGACAAACGTCCAAATATTGCCAAATTCGATGATTTTAAGTTTAAAACAAAATACTAGATAACTTGCTAAAAGTTATCGACCGTAGCTTTGAGACGAGTTTCGTGTTATTTAGATAATTAAAAAGCATATGAAAATGACGTTTCCAATACAAATGATAAAAATAACAATTTCTTTAACACTTTTTACTATAGAGTTTCTGATATTAAACTATATGCAATAAAAATTGGATTTCTCCCCTCATCAATCACTGTATTAACGAAGTACAAATAATTAAATCATCAAGCGGAGCTTCGTGTAATTAGATCATTAAAGAAGCATATGAAAATGACTTTTCTAATACAAATGATAAAAATAACAGTGTTTTCAATATAATTTTCTATAGAGTTCATGATTTTAAGCTTATACTACTTAAAGGAGATGTACACGTAAAACCAGCATTAATCCGGCTAAAACGTCGATATATGCAATAAAAATTGGATTTCTCTCCTTATCACTATCTTACTCTCTGCCTTATACATATAGGTAAATCATCAAGCGTTTCTAGATCATTAAGGAAGCATATGAAAATGACGTTTCCAATACAAATGATGAGAATATCTATGTGAAATCTATAGAGTTTACTATGGAGTTCATGATTTTAAGTTTTTATTATAAAGTCAAAATAATACTAAACTATATGGGTTTTTAGTACAAAACAGAAACAAAGAAAACGGGAAATATTGCCTAAAGCATAGAAACAAAGAACACGGGAAATATTGCCTAAAGCATCAATATGACAGAAACAAAGAAAAACGAGAAACAAAGAAAATGGGAAATATTGCCTAAAGCATAGAAACAAAGAAAACGGGAAATATTGCCTAAAGCATCAATATGACATAAACAAAGAGAAACGAGAAACAAAGAAAACGGGAAATATTGCCTAAAGCATAGAAACAAAGAAAACGGGAAATATTGCCTAAAGCATCAATATTTGGTTTAAATCACATAAGGGAAAGTTAAATGACAAACGTCCAAATATTGCCAAATTCGATGATTTTAAGTTTAAAACAAAATACTAGATAACTTGCTAAAAGTTATCGACCGTAGCTTCGAGACGAGTTTCGTGTTATTTAGATAATTAAAAAGCATATGAAAATGACGTTTCCAATACAAATGATAAAAATAACAATTTCTTCAACAGTTTTTACTATAGAGTTTCTGATATTAAACTATATGCAATAAAAATTGGATTTCTCCCCTCATCAATCACTGTATTAACGAAGTACAAATAATTAAATCATCAAGCGGAGCTTCGTGTAATTAGATCATTAAAGAAGCATATGAAAATGACTTTTCTAATACAAATGATAAAAATAACAGTGTTTTCAATATAATTTTCTATAGAGTTCATGATTTTAAGCTTATACTACTTAAAGGAGATGTACACGTAAAACCAGCTTTAATCCGGCTAAAACGTCGATATATGCAATAAAAATTGGATTTCTCTCCTTATCAATATCTTACTCTCTGTCTTATACATATAGGTAAATCATCAAGCACAGCTTCATGGTTTCTAGATCATTAAGGAAGCATATGAAAATGACGTTTCCAATACAAATGATGAAAATATCTATGTGAAATCTATAGAGTTTACTATGGAGTTCATGATTTTAAGTTTTCATTATAAAGTCAAAATATTACTAAACTATATGGGTTTTTAGTACAAAACAGAAACAAAGAAAACGGGAAATATTGCCTAAAGCATAGAAACAAAGAAAACGGGAAATATTGCCTAAAGCATCAATATGACAGAAACAAAGAAAAACGAGAAACAAAGAAAACGGGAAATATTGCCTAAAGCATAGTAACAAAGAAAACGGGAAATATTGCCTGAAGCATCAATATGACAGAAACAAAGAAAAACGAGAAACAAAGAAAACGGGAAATATTGCCTAAAGCATAGAAACAAAGAAAAAGGGAAATATTGCCTAAAGCATCAATATTTGGTTTAAATCACATAAGGGAAAGTTAAATGACAAACGTCCAAATATTGCCAAATTCGATGATTTTAAGTTTAAAACAAAATACTAGATAACTTGCTAAAAGTTATCGAGCGTAGCTTTGAGACGAGTTTCGTGTTATTTAGATAATTAAAAAGCATATGAAAATGACGTTTCCAATACAAATGATAAAAATAACAATTTCTTTAACACTTTTTACTATAGAGTTTCTGATATTAAACTATATGCAATAAAAATTGGATTTCTCCCCTCATCAATCACTGTATTAACGAAGTACAAATAATTAAATCATCAAGCGGAGCTTCGTGTAATTAGATCATTAAAGAAGCATATGAAAATGACTTTTCTAATACAAATGATAAAAATAACAGTGTTTTCAATATAATTTTCTATAGAGTTCATGATTTTAAGCTTATACTACTTAAAGGAGATGTACACGTAAAACCAGCATTAATCCGGCTAAAACGTCGATATATGCAATAAAAATTGGATTTCTCTCCTTATCACTATCTTACTCTCTGCCTTATACATATAGGTAAATCATCAAGCGTTTCTAGATCATTAAGGAAGCATATGAAAATGACGTTTCCAATACAAATGATGAGAATATCTATGTGAAATCTATAGAGTTTACTATGGAGTTCATGATTTTAAGTTTTTATTATAAAGTCAAAATAATACTAAACTATATGGGTTTTTAGTACAAAACAGAAACAAAGAAAACGGGAAATATTGCCTAAAGCATAGAAACAAAGAAAACGGGAAATATTGCCTAAAGCATCAATATGACAGAAACAAAGAAAAACGAGAAACAAAGAAAATGGGAAATATTGCCTAAAGCATAGAAACAAAGAAAACGGGAAATATTGCCTAAAGCATCAATATGACATAAACAAAGAGAAACGAGAAACAAAGAAAACGGGAAATATTGCCTAAAGCATAGAAACAAAGAAAACGGGAAATATTGCCTAAAGCATCAATATTTGGTTTAAATCAAATAATTAAATCATCAAGCGGAGCTTCGTGTAATTAGATCATTAAAGAAGCATATGAAAATGACTTTTCTAATACAAATGATAAAAATAACAGTGTTTTCAATATAATTTTCTATAGAGTTCATGATTTTAAGCTTATACTACTTTAAGGAGATGTACACGTAAAACCAGCTTTAATCCGGCTAAAACGTCGATATATGCAATAAAAATTGGATTTCTCTCCTTATCAATATCTTACTCTCTGTCTTATACATATAGGTAAATCATCAAGCACAGCTTCATGGTTTCTAGATCATTAAGGAAGCATATGAAAATGACGTTTCCAATACAAATGATGAAAATATCTATGTGAAATCTATAGAGTTCACTATGGAGTTCATGATTTTAAGTTTTCATTATAAAGTCAAAATATTACTAAACTATATGGGTTTTTAGTACAAAACAGAAAAAAAGAAAACGGGAAATATTGCCTAAAGCATAGAAACAAAGAAAACGGGAAATATTGCATAAAGCATCAATATGACAGAAACAAAGAAAAACGAGAAACAAAGAAAACGGGAAATATTGCCTAAAGCATAGAAACAAAGAAAACGGGAAATATTGCCTAAAGCATCAATATTTGGTTTAAATCACATAAGGGAAAGTTAAATGACAAACGTCCAAATATTGCCAAATTCGATGATTTTAAGTTTAAAACAAAATACTAGATCACTTGCTAAAAGTTATCGACCGTAGCTTCGAGACGAGTTTCGTGTTATTTAGATAATTCAAAAGCATATGAAAATGACGTTTCCAAAACAAATGATAAAAATAACAATTTCGTCAACAGTTTTTACTATAGAGTTTCTGATATTAAACTATATTCAATAAAAATTGGATTTCTCCCCTCATCAATCACTGTATTAACGAAGTACAAATAATTAAATCATCAAGCGGAGCTTCGTGTAATTAGATCATTAAAGAAGCTTATGAAAATGAATTTTCTAATACAAATGATAAAAATAACAGTCTTTTCTATATAATTTTCTATAGAGTTCATGATTTTAAGCTTATACTACTTAAAGGAGATGTACACGTAAAACCAGCTTTAATCCGGCTAAAACGTCGATATATGCAATAAAAATTGGATTTCTCTCCTTATCAATATCTTACTTTCTGTCTTATACATATAGGTAAATCATCAAGCACAGCTTCATGGTTTCTAGATCATTAAGGAAGCATATGAAAATGACGTTTCCAATACAAATGATGAAAATATCTATGTGAAATCTATAGAGTTTACTATGGAGTTCATGATTTTAAGTTTTTATTATAAAGTCAAAATATTACTAAACTATATGGGTTTTTAGTACAAAACAGAAACGAAGAAAACGGGAAATATTGCCTAAAGCATAGAAACAAAGAAAACGGGAAATATTGCCTAAAGCATCAATATGACAGAAACAAAGAAAAACGAGAAACAAAGAAAACGGGAAATATTGCCTAAAGCATAGAAACAAAGAAAACGGGAAATATTGCCTAAAGCATCAATATTTGGTTTAAATCACATAAGGGAAAGTTAAATGACAAACGTCCAAATATTGCCAAATTCGATGATTTTAAGTTCAAAACAAAATACTAGATAACTTGCTAAAAGTTATCGACCGTAGCTTCGAGACGAGTTTCGTGTTATTTAGATAATTAAAAAGCATATGAAAATGACGTTTCCAATACAAATGATAAAAATAACAATTTCTTCAACAGTTTTTACTATAGAGTTTCTGATATTAAACTATCAGAGCCGCGATCCGCTCCGAGGACATTATCAGGTGGGGAGTTTGACTGGGGCGGTACATCTGTCAAATGATAACACAGGTGTTCTAAGGCCAGTTCAGCGTGGACAGAAACCTCGCGTAGAGCAAAAGGGCAAATGCTTGATCCTGATTTTCTGTACGAATACGGACTGCGAAAGCAAGGCCTATCGATCCTTTTGACTTTAGGAGTTTTAAGCAAGAGGTGTCATAAAAGTTACTACAGGGATAACTGGCTTGTGGCGGCCAAGCGTTCATAGCGACGTCGCTTTTTGATCCTTCGATGTCGGCTCTTCCTATCATTGTGAAGCAGAATTCACCAAGCGTTGGATTGTTCACCCACCAATAGGGAACGTGAGCTGGGTTTAGACCGTCGTGAGATAGGTTAGTTTTACCCTACTGTTAAACTGTGTCGTTGCGACAGCAGTCCTGCTCAGTACGAGAGGAACGGTAGGTCCGGACAAATGGTTCCGTTCTTGGTCGATCGGCCAGTGGAGCGAGGCTACGTCCGTGGGATTATGCCTGAAAGCCTCTAAGGCAGAATCCCGGCTGGAGATTCGATCCTTCGTTATCGAGCGGAGCATCGTGTTATTTTGATCATTAAAATGCATATGAAAATGACGTTTCCAATATAAATGATAAAAATTACTTTGATTTCAATAGAATTTCGTGTAGAGTTCATGATTATAAGGTAATATTACTTACAGGAGCTGTACATGTAAAACAGCTCTAGTACGGCTGAAACGTCGATATATGCAATAAAAATTGGATTTCTCCCCTCATCAAAATATATTAACGAAGTACAAATAATTAAATCATCAAGCGGAGCTTCGTTTAATTAGATCATTAAAGAAGCATATGAAAATGACTTTTCTAATACAAATGATAAAAATAACAGTGTTTTCAATATAATTTTCTATAGAGTTCTTGATTTTAAGCTTATACTACTTAAAGGAGATGTACACGTAAAACCAGCTTTAATCCGGCTAAAACGTCGATATAGGCAATAAAAATTGGATTTCTCTCCTTATCAATATCTTACTCTCTGTCTTATACATATAGGTAAATCATCAAGCACAGCTTCATGGTTTCTAGATCATTAAGGAAGCATATGAAAATGACGTTTCCAATACAAATGATGAAAATATCTGTGAAATCTATAGAGTTTTCTATTAAGTTCATGATTTTAAGTTTTTATTATAAAGTCAAAATATTACTAAACTATATGGGTTTTTAGTACAAAACAGAAACAAAGAAAACGGGAAATATTGCCTAAAGCATAGAAACAAAGAAAACGGGAAATATTGCCTAAAGCATCAATATGACAGAAACAAAGAAAAACGAGAAACAAAGAAAACGGGAAATATTGCCTAAAGCATCAATATGACAGAAACAAAGAAAAACGAGAAACAAAGAAAACGGGAAATATTGCCTAAAGCATAGTAACAAAGAAAACGGGAAATATTGCCTAAAGCATCAATATGACAGA
>NW_027189227.1:428128-435628 GCF_040958095.1 Procambarus clarkii | reverse complement strand
GCGGAGCTTCGTGTAATTAGATCATTAAAGAAGCATATGAAAATGACTTTTCTAATACAAATGATAAAAATAACAGTGTTTTCAATATAATTTTCTATAGAGTTCATGATTTTAAGCTTATACTACTTAAAGGAGATGTACACGTAAAACCAGCTTTAATCCGGCTAAAACGTCGATATATGCAATAAAAATTGGATTTCTCTCCTTATCAATATCTTACTCCCTGTCTTATACATATAGGTAAATCATCAAGCACAGCTTCATGGTTTCTAGATCATTAAGGAAGCATATGAAAATGACGTTTCCAATACAAATGATGAAAATATCTATGTGAAATCTATAGAGTTCACTATGGAGTTCATGATTTTAAGTTTTCATTATAAAGTCAAAATATTACTAAACTATATGGGTTTTTAGTACAAAACAGAAACAAAGAAAACGGGAAATATTGCCTAAAGCACAGAAACAAAGAAAACGGGAAATATTGCATAAAGCATCAATATGACAGAAACAAAGAAAAACGAGAAACAAAGAAAACGGGAAATATTGCCTAAAGCATAGAAACAAAGAAAACGGGAAATATTGCCTAAAGCATCAATATTTGGTTTAAATCACAAAAGGGAAAGTTAAATGACAAACGTCCAAATATTGCCAAATTCGATGATTTTAAGTTTAAAACAAAATACTAGATCACTTGCTAAAAGTTATCGACCGTAGCTTCGAGACGAGTTTCGTGTTATTTAGATAATTCAAAAGCATATGAAAATGACGTTTCCAATACAAATGATAAAAATAAGAATTTCGTCAACAGTTTTTACTATAGAGTTTCTGATATTAAACTATATGCAATAAAAATTGGATTTCTCCCCTCATCAATCACTGTATTAACGAAGTACAAATAATTAAATCATCAAGCGGAGCTTCGTGTAATTAGATCATAAAAGAAGCTTATGAAAATGAATTTTCTAATACAAATGATAAAAATAACAGTGTTTTCAATATAATTTTCTATAGAGTTCATGATTTTAAGCTTATACTACTTAAAGGAGATGTACACGTAAAACCAGCTTTAATCCGGCTAAAACGTCGATATATGCAATAAAAATTGGATTTCTCTCCTTATCAATATCTTACTCTCTGTCTTAACGAAATACATATAGGTAAATCATCAAGCACAGCTTCATGGTTTCTAGATCATTAAGGAAGCATATGAAAATGACGTTTCCAATACAAATGATGAAAATATCTATGTGAAATCTATAGTTTTCTATGGAGTTCATGATTTTAAGTTTTTATTATAAAGTCAAAATATTACTAAATTATATGGGTTTTTAGTACAAAACAGAAACAAAGAAAACGGGAAATATTGCCTAAAGCATAGAAACAAAGAACATGGGAAATATTGCCTAAAGCATCAATATTTGGTTTAAATCACATAAGGGAAAGTTAAATGACAAACGTCCAAATATTGCCAAATTCGATGATTTTAAGTTTACAACAAAATACTAGATAACTTGCTAAAAGTTATCGACCGTAGCTTCGAGACGAGTTTCGTGTTATTTAGATAATTAAAAAGCATATGAAAATGACGTTTCCAATTCAAATGATAAAAATAACAATTTCTTCAACAGTTTTTACTATAGAGTTTCTGATATTAAACTATATGCAATAAAAATTGGATTTCTCCCCTCATCAATCACTGTATTAACGAAGTACAAATAATTAAATCATCAAGCGGAGCTTCGTGTAATTAGATCATTAAAGAAGCATATGAAAATGACTTTTCTAATACAAATGATAAAAATAACAGTGTTTTCAATATAATTTTCTATAGAGTTCATGATTTTAAGCTTATACTACTTAAAGGAGATGTACACGTAAAACCTGCTTTAATCCGGCTAAAACGTCGATATATGCAATAAAAATTGGATTTCTCTCCTTATCAATATCTTACTTTCTGTCTTATACATATAGGTAAATCATCAAGCACAGCTTCATGGTTTCTAGATCATTAAGGAAGCATATGAAAATGACGTTTCCAATACAAATGATGAAAATATCTATGTGAAATCTATAGAGTTTACTATGGAGTTCATGATTTTAAGTTTTTATTATAAAGTCAAAATATTACTAAACTATATGGGTTTTTAGTACAAAACAGAAACAAAGAAAAAGGGAAATATTGCCTAAAGCATAGAAACAAAGAAAACGGGAAATATTGCCTAAAGCATCAATATGACAGAAACAAAGAAAAACGAGAAACAAAGAAAACGGGAAATATTGCCTAAAGCATAGTAACAAAGAAAACGGGAAATATTGCCTAAAGCATCAATATGACAGAAACAAAGAAAAACGAGAAACAAAGAAAACGGGAAATATTGCCTAAAGCATAGAAACAAAGAAAACGGGAAATATTGCCTAAAGCATCAATATTTGGTTTAAATCACATAAGGGAAAGTTAAATGACAAACGTCCAAATATTGCCAAATTCGATGATTTTAAGTTCAAAACAAAATACTAGATAACTTGCTAAAACTTATCGACCGTAGCTTCGAGACGAGTTTCGTGTTATTTAGATAATTAAAAAGCATATGAAAATGACGTTTCCAATACAAATGATAAAAATAACAATTTTTTCAACAGTTTTTACTATAGTTTCTGATATTAAACTATCAGAGCCGCGATCCGCTCCGAGGACATTATCAGGTGGGGAGTTTGACTGGGGCGGTACATCTGTCAAATGTTAACACAGGTGTCCTAAAGCCAGTTCAGCGTGGACAGAAACCTCGCGTAGAGCAAAAGGGCAAATGCTGGCTTGATCCTGATTTTCAGTACGAATACGGACTGCGAAAGCAAGGCCTATCGATCCTTTTGACTTTAGGAGTTTTAAGCAAGAGGTGTCAGAAAAGTTACTACAGGGATAACTGGCTTGTGGCGGCCAAGCGTTCATAGCGACGTCGCTTTTTGATCCTTCGATGATCCTCTTCCTATCATTGTGAAGCAGAATTCACCAAGCGTTGGATTGTTCACCCACCAATAGGGAACGTGAGCTGGGTTTAGACCGTCGTGAGATAGGTTAGTTTTACCGTACTGTTAAACTGTGTCGTTGCGACAGCAGTCCTGCTCAGTACGAGAGGAACGGTAGGTCCGGACAAATGGTTCCGTTCTTGGTCGATCGGCCAGTGGAGCGAGGCTACGTCCGTGGGATTATGCCTGAAAGCCTCTAAGGCAGAATCCCGGCTGGAGATTCGATCCTTCGTTATCGAGCGGAGCATCGTGTTATTTTGATCATTAAAATGCATATGAAAATGACGTTTCCAATATAAATGATAAAAATTACTTTGATTTCAATAGAATTTCGTGTAGAGTTCATGATTATAAGGTAATATTACTTACAGGAGCTGTACATGTAAAACAGCTCTAGTACGGCTGAAACGTCGATATATGCAATAAAAATTGGATTTCTCCCCTCATCAATCACTGTATTAACGAAGTACAAATAATTAAATCATCAAGCGGAGCTTCGTGTAATTAGATCATTAAAGAAGCATATGAAAATGACTTTTCTAATACAAATGATAAAAATAACAGTGTTTTCAATATAATTTTCTATAGAGTTCATGATTTTAAGCTTATACTACTTAAAGGAGATGTACATGTAAAACCAGCTTTAATCCGGCTAAAACGTCGATATATGCAATAAAAATTGGATTTCTCTCCTTATCAATATCTTACTCTCTGTCTTAACGAAATACATATAGGTAAATCATCAAGCACAGCTTCATGGTTTCTAGATCATTAAGGAAGCATACGAAAATGACGTTTCCAATACAAATGATGAAAATATCTGTGAAATCTATAGAGTTTTCTATGGAGTTCATGATTTTAAGTTTTTATTATAAAGTCAAAATATTACTAAATTATATAGGTTTTTAGTACAAAACAAAGAAAACAAACAAAGAAAACGGGAAATATTGCCTAAAGCATAGAAACAAAGAAAACGGGAAATATTGCCTAAAGCATCAATATTTGGTTTAAATCACATAAGGGAAAGTTAAATGATAAACGTCCAAATATTGCCAAATTCGATGATTTTAAGTTTAAAACAAAATACTAGATAACTTGCTAAAAGTTATCGACCGTAGCTTCGAGACGAGTTTCGTGTTATTTAGATAATTAAAAAGCATATGAAAATGACGTTTCCAATACAAATGATAAAAATAACAATTTCTTCAACAGTTTTTACTATAGAGTTTCTGATATTAAACTATATGCAATAAAAATTGGATTTCTCCCCTCATCAATCACTGTATTAACGAAGTACAAATAATTAAATCATCAAGCGGAGCTTCGTGTAATTTGATCATTAAAGAAGCATATGAAAATTACTTTTCTAATACAAATGATAAAAATAACAGTGTTTTCAATATAATTTTCTATAGAGTTTATGATTTTAAGCTTATACTACTTAAAGGAGATGTACACGTAAAACCAGCTTTAATCCGGCTAAAACGTCGATATATGCAATAAAAATTGGATTTCTCTCCTTATCAATATCTTACTTTCTGTCTTATACATATAGGTAAATCATCAAGCACAGCTTCATGGTTTCTAGATCATTAAGGAAGCATATGAAAATGACGTTTCCAATACAAATGATGAAAATATCTATGTGAAATCTATAGAGTTTACTATGGAGTTCATGATTTTAAGTTTTTATTATAAAGTCAAAATATTACTAAACTATATGGGTTTTTAGTACAAAACAGAAACAAAGAAAACGGGAAATATTGCCTAAAGCATAGAAACAAAGAAAACGGGAAATATTGCCTAAAGCATCAATATGACAGAAACAAAGAAAAACGAGAAACAAAGAAAACGGGAAATATTGCCTAAAGCATAGTAACAAAGAAAACGGGAAATATTGCCTAAAGCATCAATATGACAGAAACAAAGAAAAACGAGAAACAAAGAAAACGGGAAATATTGCCTAAAGCATAGAAACAAAGAAAACGGGAAATATTGCCTAAAGCATCAATATTTGGTTTAAATCACATAAGGGAAAGTTAAATGACAAACGTCCAAATATTGCCAAATTCGATGATTTTAAGTTCAAAACAAAATACTAGATAACTTGCTAAAAGTTATCGACCGTAGCTTCGAGACGAGTTTCGTGTTATTTAGATAATTAAAAAGCATATGAAAATGACGTTTCCAATACAAATGATAAAAATAACAATTTTTTCAACAGTTTTTACTATAGTTTCTGATATTAAACTATCAGAGCCGCGATCCGCTCCGAGGACATTATTAGGTGGGGAGTTTGACTGGGGCGGTACATCTGTCAAATGTTAACACAGGTGTCCTAAGGCCAGTTCAGCGTGGACAGAAACCTCGCGTAGAGCAAAAGGGCAAATGCTGGCTTGATCCTGATTTTCAGTACGAATACGGACTGCGAAAGCAAGGCCTATCGATCCTTTTGACTTTAGGAGTTTTAAGCAAGAGGTGTCAGAAAAGTTACTACAGGGATAACTGGCTTGTGGCGGCCAAGCGTTCATAGCAACGTCGCTTTTTGATCCTTCGATGATCCTCTTCCTATCATTGTGAAGCAGAATTCACCAAGCGTTGGATTGTTCACCCACCAATAGGGAACGTGAGCTGGGTTTAGACCGTCGTGAGATAGGTTAGTTTTACCCTACTGTTAAACTGTGTCGTTGCGACAGCAGTCCTGCTCAGTACGAGAGGAACGGTAGGTCCGGACAAATGGTTCCGTTCTTGGTCGATCGGCCAGTGGAGCGAGGCTACGTCCGTGGGATTATGCCTGAAAGCCTCTAAGGCAGAATCCCGGCTGGAGATTCGATCCTTCGTTATCGAGCGGAGCATCGTGTTATTTTGATCATTAAAATGCATATGAAAATGACGTTTCCAATATAAATGATAAAAATTACTTTGATTTCAATAGAATTTCGTGTAGAGTTCATGATTATAAGGTAATATTACTTACAGGAGCTGTACATGTAAAACAGCTCTAGTACGGCTGAAACGTCGATATATGCAATAAAAATTGGATTTCTCCCCTCATCAATCACTGTATTAACGAAGTACAAATAATTAAATCATCAAGCGGAGCTTCGTGTAATTAGATCATTAAAGAAGCATATGAAAATGACTTTTCTAATACAAATGATAAAAATAACAGTGTTTTCAATATAATTTTCTATAGAGTTCATGATTTTAAGCTTATACTACTTAAAGGAGATGTACACGTAAAACCTGCTTTAATCCGGCTAAAACGTCGATATATGCAATAAAAATTGGATTTCTCTCCTTATCAATATCTTACTTTCTGTCTTATACATATAGGTAAATCATCAAGCACAGCTTCATGGTTTCTAGATCATTAAGGAAGCATATGAAAATGACGTTTCCAATACAAATGATGAAAATATCTATGTGAAATCAATAGAGTTTACTATGGAGTTCATGATTTTAAGTTTTTATTATAAAGTCAAAATATTACTAAACTATATGGGTTTTTAGTACAAAACAGAAACAAAGAAAACGGGAAATATTGCCTAAAGCATAGAAACAAAGAAAACGGGAAATATTGCCTAAAGCATCAATATGACAGAAACAAAGAAAAACGAGAAATAAAGAAAACGGGAAATATTGCCTAAAGCATAGTAACAAAGAAAACGGGAAATATTGCCTAAAGCATCAATATGACAGAAACAAAGAAAAACGAGAAACAAAGAAAACGGGAAATATTGCCTAAAGCATAGAAACAAAGAAAACGGGAAATATTGCCTAAAGCATCAATATTTGGTTTAAATCACATAAGGGAAAGTTAAATGACAAACGTCCAAATATTGCCAAATTCGATGATTTTAAGTTCAAAACAAAATACTAGATAACTTGCTAAAAGTTATCGACCGTAGCTTCGAGACGAGTTTCGTGTTATTTAGATAATTAAAAAGCATATGAAAATGACGTTTCCAATACAAATGATAAAAATAACAATTTTTTCAACAGTTTTTACTATAGTTTCTGATATTAAACTATCAGAGCCGCGATCCGCTCCGAGGACATTATCAGGTGGGGAGTTTGACTGGGGCGGTACATCTGTCAAATGTTAACACAGGTGTCCTAAAGCCAGTTCAGCGTGGACAGAAACCTCGCGTAGAGCAAAAGGGCAAATGCTGGCTTGATCCTGATTTTCAGTACGAATACGGACTGCGAAAGCAAGGCCTATCGATCCTTTTGACTTTAGGAGTTTTAAGCAAGAGGTGTCAGAAAAGTTACTACAGGGATAACTGGCTTGTGGCGGCCAAGCGTTCATAGCGACGTCGCTTTTTGATCCTTCGATGATCCTCTTCCTATCATTGTGAAGCAGAATTCACCAAGCGTTGGATTGTTCACCCACCAATAGGGAACGTGAGCTGGGTTTAGACCGTCGTGAGATAGGTTAGTTTTACCCTACTGTTAAACTGTGTCGTTGCG